>NC_138932.1:2723771-2814347 GCF_965231255.1 Vanellus vanellus
GACACGACCTGTTTGTCCAAGGGGGTCCAGCGGCACAGCCGGGCCGGTCCCGTCCCTTTCAGCAGCCGATTCGCCTGCAAAACTCCTTGGAAGAGCCGTGGGGAGGGAAGAGGAGCGATGGCCATTGATGGGGGGGGGGGGGATCCTCCAAGGGAGACGCCGGAGCCCACAGGGACATCCCAGTGCGGTCCAGTGCCCCCCCCTCGGGGAGAGGATGCTCCGTACCACTCCGCGTTCTGGCCCGGAGCGCGATGAACCCCACCGGTGTCTACGTTTTGGGGTGGCTGATAGGAAAATCCCCCTCCGCCAACACAGCTGAAGGGGAGAAATCCCCAATTTTGTCACCTTGGGGTAACGCGCAGCGTTTTGGGGGGGGGGGGGATGGGGGGGGGGGACAGAACAGCCCGGCGACACTTTGCGCTTCGCCGCCTCTCGCCGCGCCGTGGGGCTTGGGGATGGTCGTAAAATCCGACCCCCCCCCCCCCGATTCCCAGCAGCTGCCTGAGCCACACCACCCTCTTCTGGCTTAAAACGAGCAGCTTTCCATTAAAAAATAATAATAATAATTAATAATAATAATAATAATAAAAAAAAAAGGCATCGCCGCTCAGCCGGAGCTCAAGAGGCACCAACTGGGAAAATAAAGGGGGTTTTCCACCCACTGGGGGAGGAGAGGGGAGAAGAGACGACCCGTCCGCTCCTCCGAGGTACCCTATTCCTGGCGGGAGCGTAGCGGAGAGCCAGAGCATCCCCGTCCGCCGCGTCCCCCCCCCCCTATTCCCAAAGATGTTTCGGGGGGGGGCTGAGCTCTCCGACCCCACTGGTGACACGTCAACGCTTGGGGACCCTCTGCGGGAAAGCATCGCCGGCGCTCCAGTCATCGGGAAGCGGCTGCTCCCGGGAAGGAGCCTGGTGGGATGCTGGGGGGGGGGGGAGGGGGAAGATGGAAAAATGGGGGGGGGGGGGGGGACAGGGAGGGATGGGGGAGAGGGGGCGCACGGGAAGAGCCGAGAGGGTCGAAGAAGAAATAGCTGTACAATTCGGCCACGTCCAAAGTCAGTATTATTACAATATACTCTGACCAAAAAATATAATCTCATTTCGTATCAATACAACCAAAAGAAGAAAAAAAAAAAAAAGGAAAACACCCCCCCCCCCAAAAAAAAAAACCCCAAAACAACCAGTTTTCTGTATTGTTGCCATTGCTAACGTATTGAAACTCCCTATTTACAGTTACAGTCGGCGGGTGAAATACTGTGGGTGAAAGAGGAGGAAAAGAGGAGAAGGACAGATGGGGGGGGGGGGAAAAGAGAAGAGAAAAATCTCTGGAAAAAGGAAAAAAATAAAGGGGAAAAGGCCCTCTTACACCCCGAACATGGCTTCTGGCTTCGGCCGGGGAGGCTGATGGAGGCAGCGAAAACGTAATCCTCAGTTTGTGGGTCTGGTTGGGATTGATATATTCTTTTTTTTTTTTTTTGTGGGGGGGGGAAAATAAGAATAAAAAAACAATTAAAGGGAAGTGAGAGGGGAAGGGGGGAATGCGGAGTAAACCGATGCGAAAACGGGGAAAGGGAAACGAGAGGAAAGCTCCAGCCGAAGCTCGCAGTCAGGAGATGGGGGGGGGATTTTTGCCCCTTTGGGTGTCCAAAAATCCCCGAAACGACCTCAAATCGCACCCCTCGGGCGGAGGGGACGGGAGAGGAAAGGGAGGTGGCAGCGGGACGGTACGGCCACGGCACGGCCGGAAGATGCCGCAAAGGGGGATGCGAGCCCCGAAAGTCGGCAGCACCCAGAGCCCCTCCCACCCCCGCCCCCCCCCAAAAAAACCCCACGCCAGGCAAGGAGGCGGCACAAAGTCCCCAAAGCTGGTGACAAACTTCCCATCAAAAGTAGTGCTGGGGGGGGGGGGGGGACACAATGGAAATGGGGAAAAAAGTGCAGGAGGTGGAATTTTCAAAGGAAAATACGGTTTTGGTGGTGGCGGTTTTTTGATTGTTTTTTTTTTTTTTTTTTTGCAAATTTGCTTTTTCCCTGGTTTGCTGAGTTTTTGAGTTTTGTAATTTTTTTTTTTTTTTTGGGGGGGGGGAGGGCGGAGAAAGTAACGCGAAGGAGGATGGGGGGGGGAAGAAAAAGAAACCTTTATTCTTTCTCCTCGCCCCGCTGTGTCCCCCCCCCCCCGCGGCCCTTTACCACCGGCTCTGGTTTTAACACCTCCAGCAGACCCCGACGACGACCCCCCCTTCCCCAAGAGTCGTCCCCCCCCCCCCGCCCCGTCACTACGCCATCCCCCAAAACCGCCCCGTTAGCGTGGGGTCACCCCATGTGTCCTGTTCCCCCCCCCCAGTGCCGGCGAGACCGTCCCCATCCATCCATCCATCCTCATCCTCATCCACATCCTCATCCTCATCCTCATCCTCATCCTCGTCGCCCACCTGGCAGCCTCCCCCCCCCTCCCGCCCCCCCTTGATATTTTAGGCTCAAGACATCATTTAGGGTCCTGCTCCGGTCCCCAAATCTCCTATTGTCCGGGGGGGGGGCACAGGCGATTTCTTGCCCCATCCTCCCCCCCCCCAACCTTCATCCATCCATCCATCCTCCTCCTCTGCACCAGCCAGCGGAAAACCCCGGTTATCCCAGCGGGATACCCTCACCTGTGTGTGTCCCCCCCCCGCACATGGATATACCCTTTATTCTGCATTTGCCCCCCACCCCCCCCCGATGCCAACGCCGCTCTCTCCGGCACCGCGGGACACCGCGCACTCGGTACAACACCCCCCCCCCCCCCCCAAAAAAAAAAAAATCCAGCCAAATCCAGGAAAGACCAGCCTTCCCACAACCGGGGCTGGGGGGGGGGGGGCCCAGCCCCCCTCCCCCCCCAGTAAAAAAGCAGCCCCCCCACTGCGGGGGGTCCCCCATCGCCCCACGGGGAGTCGCGGGGAGGAGGAGGAGGAGGGGGGGGGGGGGGGGAAATGGGGGTCCGCACCGCTCGGCGGTCGGTAAACTGGGGGGGGACCCCCCCCCACAACACCTCCTTGAGGACCCCCCCCCCCCCACCCCCCCCGGCTTACCTCTGGATGCGGCGCCCGCGGCGTGGAGCCCCGGCGTGCGCGGGTCGGGAGGGATCGGCGAGAGATTTCAAGAAGGTAAAGATCAGAAACAAGACTTTGGTAAGTAACCACACTTTTAGAAAGTAATATATCATTTTCGAAACATCTCAGTGCATACTTCTCATATGAAAATATACACAATTGTATTTCATTCTCCAAAAAAAAAAAAAGGAACAATTAAAAACAAAAGCAAACTAGCCCAAACACAATATATTAGCTGTTTTTTTTGTTGTTGTTGTTGCTGTTTGGTTGTTTTTTTTCTTTTTTTTTTTTTTTTTTTTCTTCTTGTCACCCTTTAAAATTTTTAAACGCTACACTTTGTTCAGGTTACACTTTTTTTTCGCCTTTTTTTTTTTTTTTGTAAATGTTTTTTTTTCTTTTCTTTTTTTTTTCTTCATGCATTTTACACCTTTATAGCCTTTGAGAATAAATAAGCTCCATTTTGCTTCCACATCTCTAAAAACTGCAGCATTTTTAACTATTGTCATTTAAATCGTGCAATTTTTTTTTTTTTTTTTTTTGCAACACCCCTTTTTAAAAAATGGAAAATATATATATATATATATTTTAAAACTAAACCCTATACAACGCAAAAAATTCCAAATTAAAAAAAAAAAAAAAATTATACACAATTGTAACTGTCAACAGTACAGATGAGCACGAGAAATAAAATTAGATCAGAAACGTATTTATAGAAGCACAAAGGAGGGTGTTGGTTTCTTAGATTGTCGTTCTTCTCGTTGTCTTTTGAAAATTAGGAGGATACTACAGTCTGGGAGGGGGGGGGGAGGGGGGGGGAAATAAAGAATAATGACCCCGAGGAGAAAAATAAAAATAAAAATAATAATATAATAATAAAATAACCCCGAACCCCCGACAAAATAAAGATCCCCGACAAACCAACCAACCCACCCCCCGAAACCGTTTCACCGCGCCGGTGAAGGTGATGCCGCAGCCGACCCCGGGGAGACCCCGCTTTTCCCACGAGCCGTACTCGCCCGTGGCATCAGCCCAGGGGATCGGCGAGTCCCGCCGCCGCGCTGCTGCGCATCGGCACGGCACGGCACGGCACGGCACGGCACGGCACGGCACAGCGCCCAAACCGCCGGCGCGTTCCCCTCCAGGTAGATCTAAACCCGCATCTCTCCGTAACCCAAAAGCGGTTTTACGTCTCAGTTCGCGGTTTTATTTGTTTCGTTTCGTTGGGTTTTTTTTTTGGTTTTTTGGGTTTTTTTTGTTTTTGTTTTTCCCAGGCTCTCGGCTTCAAGGTGCCAACGCGGGTGTCAGGGCGTGAAGTTCATGAGCAAAAAAAAAAAAAATGGGGGTTGGGTTGGGTTTTTTTGGGGGCCCCCCCCAGGGGTTGCTCCGCACCGCGGCGCGGACGGCGTCGAATGCCGGAATTGGGGGGGGGGGGGGAAAGGAGAGGTGGGGGGG
Organism: Vanellus vanellus; assembly: GCF_965231255.1. Taxonomy (NCBI): domain Eukaryota; kingdom Metazoa; phylum Chordata; class Aves; order Charadriiformes; family Charadriidae; genus Vanellus; species Vanellus vanellus. The sequence goes on from NC_138932.1 coordinate 2,728,313, forward strand.
AAAATCTTCACCGCCTCCTCTCCTCGCCGGGGTCTCCGGAGCGAAGCGCTCCCGCCGCGCCGCTCCCCAGCGGGGCAGAAACCCTTCGGTTGGGTTTCTTTTTTTTTTTCTTTTTTTTTTTTTTTTTTTGGTTTTGGTTTGTTTTGGCGAAGAAAACCCAAAATAGAAAATGAGACCAATGAGACGTCGTTAATCCCACCTAATTTCCAAAGCAAGGCCGTGCAAATAGCTCAGGTGCGTGTCCGGTACATCGCGGTGAGTGGGGAGGAGGAGGAGGAGGGAGGGGGGGGACACGGAGGAGGAGGAGGAGGGGGAGGGGAAGGACACACGGACACCCCGTCAAGAGGAGGATCACGGTGTCCGCAGCGTCTTCGCCGCTTCCCGGATGGACAAACGGAGACGGAGGGAGGAAGATCCGCTTCTGTCGCCAACGCCGCGCCGGCATTTTGGGAGGCGAGATCCCAGCATCTCCCCGGCGGACCGCGGTACCCGCCGGGTACGGCTCGGGGAAGGGGGGGGGGGCGCGATTTAACCGCTCAAAACCTGCCGGGAGCCCTCTCCCCCGCCCGAGGCCCTCCGGAGCGTGGGAAGGAGGAGAGGAAATTACAAATTGAGCAGTTGAAAAAATAAAAATAAAAACCCCTCATTTGGAAAAAAAAAAAAAACAAAAAAAAAAAAAAACAAAAAAACCCCAAACAAACAAACAAAACAAACAAAAACAAAAAAAACAACCCAACTTTTGGTATCTCCAAAGATTTCCACGGGGAAATTTTAGCCTGTCCATCTTTTGCCGCATCCTTCCCGCAGGCAAGATGCTGAGTGAGATGTCGGTACCCGGGCACGGCACGGCACGGCACCGGCTCATCGGTGGCTCCGGCAGGTCAAGCCCCGGGTTGAGCATCCCTCGGCCAAGACTCCGATCCCGTTTTATCAGCGGGGAGAGGAGGAAAAGTCAGGGCAGACGTCAGCTTGGCCGGGATGCTCTTTTTTTAAGCCCACGGCTGTGCCCGACCGGTCAGGATGCGGCCACGTTTTCCCTCTTTGGCTATGTGGTTTCTCACAACTATTAATTTCCACCTAATTTTTGGAGGATCTCCTCTCCTCCTCCAACCGCTCACTTTGAGTTGTCCCCGTTTGCTTCGTAATAATCAGCAGCTTTTTTTTTTTTTTTTTTTCCCCCCTCCCCCCCGGTACGGTTTTTCCAATGAGAAACTTTGGGGGGGGGGGGAAAAAAAAGCTTAGTTGGGCAAAGTTTATAAAAAAAGCGCAAATCTGCTTCTCTTTTGCCATCAGTACATTTTTCACGCAAAACGCCTCATTTCAGCAGGCGGAGCCGGAACGCTGCTTAGCGGAGGGCTCTGGGAGGGCTCGAAATAGAAATACTGTGATTTTTTTTTTTTTCCCTTTTTTTTTTTCTTTTTTTCCCCGCTCCTTTTTCTCGGTATCGGCGGCATCCGGGCAGGTTTTGTGCCGGTTTGAGACTGCGACCCCAGCGGCGAGCGGGGCCGGGGTTGTCCCCGACGCACGGCAAGGGTGACAAGGCGGCAAGCTGGGATGGGGAGGGGGGGACCGGCATCCCGGAGAAGAGCGCCGCGCAGGGAGAAAGCCCATCCCTAAAGCCTTACTCCAGCCAGGAACGGTCCCTTCTCCCCCCAAAACCCTCGAGCCCCGCGGGCTGCTGCTGCGCTCCGGGGTCGGGACGCTGATGCCCGTCCCTGGGAAACCACCGGAGCAAGCGACACCACAAGGCAATTCCTTGTTTTTGGGTTGTTGTTTTTTTTTTTTTTTTTCCTTTTTCCTTCCACTAAACCACTCCATCGAGACTCCGGCAGGTTTTCCGCACAGCCCACCCTCGCTTTTTGAGGACCAGCGACCTTCCTTCGGGCAAAATCCCAAAGGATAATTATTTCAGTCGCGTCCATCCCGTAAAAGCCCCTCGTTCCTATTTCGTTAATTTAAAGCTTTGGCCCAGGTGGGAACGGGAACGCATTCTTAAAACGCGTTTGCGAGTTCAGTTTGGCGAAACGCCGCGGTTTTCTTTAAAAGTGGCATTTAACGCATCCTTCCGCTTCCAAGGCGCTGCTGCGCCCCGGCGGAGGGAAGACTTTCCCCTCTCCCGCTGGGAAAGGTTCAATGCCGCTTCCAAACGACGGTGGCCGGAAATAGCGGAGTTCCCCGATCCGCCCGGAAGGACGCCGTCTGCATCGACTTTTCACACAAACGGGATTAAACCTTAAAAATCTACCCTTTATCCCCCCCCCAAAACGCACCTTTCCGGGATCTGATGCGTCTACATCGCATTTAATACGGCCGATGCCATAGGAAAAGCGGTCAAGTTAAAACCGTTTTGCGGGAAAACCGGCGCCTGCCAAAGCCCTTCGTGATTTCCGAGAGCTGGTTCGTGGCCGAACCGCCCTTCTCTGCACGTTTCCCTTCTCCGCCACCCCCCACCCCCCCCTTCCACCCCCCAGATTTGGGGTGCTCCGTGCCCCGTCTCCCCTCGCAGCCCGTCCGGCCGCAGGCGCTCTTCTCTAGGGATCCGCTCCCACCTCCCGGCGGGGACCGACGTCCCCGGGGTCTCGCTGGTCAGCGGGCACCGACTGCCGCCTGCTCCGCCCGCCCGCGGGGGTCAGCATCGCCAGGGACTGCTTTTTTTGGGGGGGTGAGGACACAGCTATTTGAGTTTTATCTCCCCGCCCCCCCTCGCCGCCGCCTCGAAGCCCCCGGCCGAGGAGCGCCGTATGTACTGCGTGCATCACCTGCTGCGCTAGAATGAATGCCTACAAAATCCTAAAGCTATTTCTCAGGCAGTTTATGATAATTTCCCCCCCCCAAACCCCCCCCCCCCGCCCCTACCCCATCCCATCCCCAAGAACCCGTTTTGCCCTCCCTCCCCCCTACCTTCCCCCCTTCCCCATCCCTCCCCCCCCCCCCCCCTTCCCCACGGCCCCGCTGCGAGCCGGCGGCGCTCCCAAGGGACGGCGGGGACCCCGTTATGTCACCCAGGTATCCAACCGCATGCGCTTTACGGAGGGGCTCTCCCCCTCGGGCTCGCTGGTGGGTCGCAGGAGACCCAGGGACGAGCCGAAATCGGGGCGGGCGGGATCGTCCCGCTCGCTGTTGCCTTCGTAGGAGCTGGTGTTGCTGCTGAGGCTGTCGACGGGCGAGCGGCCGGTGGGCTCGTGCCGGGGCTGGTGGGGGAAGGTGCTGAGCGGGGTGGCAGTGTTTCTTTCCCGGTTGGGCGAGACGGGCTCCGACTTGATGCTGATGTTGGGGTTGGTGTTGACAGTCAAAGTGGTGGTGTGGGACAAGTGACTCCCTTGTCTGAGCGTCCGGAAGGGACGAGGTTGGGAGAGGAAGAGGAGGAGGAGGAGGAGAAGGAGGAGGAGGAGGAAGAGGAGAGGAGGAGAGGGAGGAAGGGGGAGAAACAGATGGAGGGGGAGATAACGGGAAGTTTCTCATTATTCATCTTTCCGGAGGCCTTTGACCCTCCACTCCACAGAATTCCTAACCCGCACGCCCCCGCGGCTGAACGAATCCGGAGTTATGAATCTGGATCAGATTATGAATCCGGATCAAACTATGAATCCGGATGAAACTATGAATCCACATCAGACTATGAATCCGGATCAAACTATGAATCCGGATGAAACTATGAATCCAGATGAAACTATGAATCCGGATCAAACTATGAATCTGGATGAAACTATGAATCCAGATCAGACTATGAATCCGGATCAAACTATGAATCCGGATCAAACTATGAATCCACATCAGACTATGAATCCGGATCAAACTATGAATCCGGATTCCCAATTAGAATTACGAATTATTACAACTCCAGAATTCATAATCCGCACGCTCACCACAATGCATCACCGCCGCGCCAGGATCAGACCCCGCACAACCCTGCGGGCACCCCCGCCACCCCGATCCCACCCCCCAGTACCCGCAGCAGTCACCCAAACACGTGGAGGAGAAGGACAGACTGCAACACCCCCGGCCGCCCCCGGCCCGCGGGCACCCCTACGGCTCTGCCCCGGCGTCTTCCACGGGCTGAGCAACCCCGGTGGGGCGCTGGGACGGGTGGTTTTGTTCCAAGCTGGGAAAATCTTCAGCCCCTTTATTACAACCCAAAATTCATAGAATCACTGACTGGTTTGGGTTGGAAGGGAGCTTGAAGATCACCTCGTTCCACCCCCCTGCCCTGGGCAGGGCCACCTCCCCCCAGCCCAGGTTGCCCCCAGCCCCCTCCAACCCGGCCTTGAACCCCTCCAGGGATGGGGCAGCCACAGCTTCTCGGGGCACCCTGCGCCAGGGGCTCACCGCCCCCACAGCCAACAATTTCTTCCCAATATCTCATCTCACTCTCCCCTCTCTTAGTGTCAAACCGTTCCCCCTCGTCCCACGGCTCCCCTCCCTGACCCAGAGTCCCCCCCAGCTCTCCTGGAGCCCCTTTAGGTCCAGCTGCTGGGGAAGCTGCTGCCCGCCCTGCCTGGAAAATGGGCTCCGGGCAGCGGAGAAATGGACTGACCTCACCACGCCAACGCCTGGTGCACCCATAGATCCACCCGGGGATGTGAGTTTTGCTCCTAAACTGGGGCTGGGGCAAAGTCACCGAATCCCCCTCTTCAATTCCTGCCTTTTTCTTTTTTTGTCCCACGGTCTTCGTGTGATCGCGGGCGAGCTGCCGAAATCTTTATTTTGACTACGATAGGCTGCAAAAGCTCTGCGTGTGGACGCTTTATTCCAAACTAAAAGCGGATCTACTTCAGAAAACCCGCTCCAATGTGCGAGTGGATGTATTTTTTTTCCCCGGAGTTAAACAATTCGTTTTCAATTTTAAAAGCTACCTTCTTTCTACCCTAACGGGACCGCTTAAGACACGTTATTCTGCAATGACCATCCCACGTAACTCTGGCTCCTGCGGGATCTCAGCTCCCCCCACGTGAGGTGAAGAGCGCAATCCTCCTGCTGCGGATAGAAGCAGCTCTGGGAGAGCGTCACCTATCACGCCGTCACCCCGATCTCATCCGGGGACTCCGGGGTCACTCCTGTCCCACGGTGGCAGGGACAGGATTCCCCAAACACCCCGAGCTCACTGCTCCGGCTCCTCCTGCAGCCGTGGGCACGGCTGCTCCTGCCTTTTAGGAGCACGGCGCAAACCCCCTGTCATTGCCCGCAGCGGGAGGCGCTGGATGCGCCCGCGGAGGAGTCGCAGGTTCTGCAGGTTTGGCACCTCGGGGGAGTTCCCCGCTTCCCTCTTGCCTTTTAGGACATCACGTGAGCGGCCCGTGACACCGTACCCCTCTCACTTACATTAAATTTCCTAGTGATACAGGAACCAGGTGCTGCTGCTGCTGCTGCTGCTGCTGCTGTTGCTGCTGCTGCTGCTGTTGCTGCTGCTGCTGTTGCTGCTGCTGCTGCTGTTGCTGCTGTTGCTGCTGCTGCTGCTGCTGCTGCTGCTGCTGCTGCTGCTGCCAGGCGGAGATGTTGCCAAGGGACAGCCCACCAGGTGAGCTGAAGGCCGGCAGCGAAGACAACTCAGCGCTCGTCAGCTGATAATCTGGAAAGGAAAGGAAAGGAACGGAGCCCTTCAGTCATTTCAACGTCAAACCTGCTCCGGCGGAGCCCTGGGCGCTGCAAGAAGATGGAGACCCGCTCAAGAGAGGCAAACCAGCCACAACTTGTAGAATTTGTAGAATCCGTGAATTTCAGCCATCGCTGTGAGCTGCGGAGAGAGCGTCTGGGGTTCGCGCAGTGGCCGGTCCAGCCCAAGCCACGACAGACGGCCATGGGACACGTGGAGTCACAGAACGGTTTGGGGTGGAAGGGATGTCTAAAGGTCATCTAGTCCAACCCCCTGCCATGAGCTGGGACATCTTCAAGGAGATCAGGTTGCTCCAAGCCCCGTCCAACCTGAGCTGGGATGTTCCCAGTCTGACCCAGCCTGGGATGTTCCCAGGGATGGGGCATCCCCCACCTCTCTGGGCAACCTGGGCTGGCATCTCATCACCCTCAGCGTAACAAATGGCTTCTTTAGATCTAGTCGCCTTCTACCTTCAAGGCAGGAGCCGCTAACGAGACCCCTCCACCACCTTCACACCATCCAACACCCACTGGTGACGCCCCCAAAAAGCGACGAGACACACGTTTCCTCCACCCCCGGAGTGAGGAACCCCCCCGGTGGCTGCTCAACCCTCCCCCCCGCCGTGTGTGTGCTCCATCCCACCCCCGTGTGTGCTCCATCCCACCCCCGCGGGGTCCGTCCCGTCTGGTCCCGTCCGGTCCCGTCCCCGCGCGGCAGCAGAGGGCGCTCTCCGCCCGTCATCGGCCACGCGCGGCGCCGCCGCTCCCGCTCCCACGGACCGGTACCCCCCCGGTACCCCCCTGTGCGCCGGTACCCCCCGTGCCCCGGTACACCCCATGCCCCGGTACACCCTCCACGCCCCAGTAACACCACCCCCCCCCCCCCCATGCCCTGGTACCCCCCATGCCCCAGTACAACCCACACCCGGTGCCCCCCCCGTGCCCCGGTACCCCCCCTATGCCCTGGTACACCCCATGCTCTGGTAATCCCCCACCCCTCCTACTCCAGTAAAACCACCCGTGCCCCAGTACCCCCCCCATGCCCCAGTAAACCCCCCATGCCCTGGTACACCCCCCCTACCCTGGTACACCCCATGCACCAGTACACTGCATGCCCTGGTACACCCCCCCCGCCCCCCCCATGCCCCAGTACCCCCCATGCCCCGGTACACCCCTCCTACCCCGGTACCCCCCCCTATGCACTGGTACCCCCCGCTATGCACCAGTACAACCCATGCCCTGGTACCCCCTCATGCTCCAGTACACCCCCGTGCCCTGGTACCCCCCCATACACTGGTACACCACATGCTCCAGTACCCCCCCATGCCCCAGTAACCCCCCCCCACCATGCACTGGTACCCACCATGTGCTGGTACACCCCCACACCCTGGTACACCCACCACCACCACCCCCCCACTTGGATGTGGGAGAGGGAGATGCTCTTCCCACCCACGACTCTGGGAGCCTCCCCAAAACAGAATCACAGACTGGTTTGGGTGGGAAGGGACCTTAAAGTTCATCCAGTGCCACCCCCTGCCCCGGGCAGGGCCACCTCCCCCCAGCCCAGGTTGCCCCCAGCCCCGTCCAACCCGGCCTTGAACCCCTCCAGGGATGGGGCAGCCACAGCTTCTCGGGGCACCCTGCGCCAGGGGCTCACCGCCCCCACAGCCAACAATTTCTTCCCAATATCTCATCTCACTCTCCCCTCTCTCAGTGTCAAACCATTCCCCCTGTCCCACAGCTCCCCTCCCTGACCCAGAGTCCCCCCCCAGCTTCCCCGTCGGAAAACCCAGCCCAGCATCCCAAAAACCCAGGGGGGTGAATTGTACAAATCCTGCGGTGACGCAGCACAGGGAAGGGAGGGAAGCAGCTCCCGGAGATGGTCAAACCCTCGCTCCGCTGTTTCCGACACCCACAGCCCCTGAGCCTTTCTCAAACCCCTCGTCCTCCCCTCCCCGCACCCCCTTCCTCGTTTTTGGGTGCCTCGTGGTTTCAGCCTTCCCCACCCCAGCGGGGCCAACCTCGCCCGCAGCGGCGGCGCAACACAAAGAGGCGACTGCGAAGGCGCTGAACCGCCGCCAAAGCCGCCGGGCTGACAGCGGGCACACCCTCCAGAATGTCCCAGGACCGGCTTCATCGCTCTACGCGGTTCTTCAACCCCCAGCACCAGCCATTCCGGTTTCGGAGCTCCTGACACCCACTGGTTACGCCACCCGCCTCCGCAGCCAACGCCAAGAGCTTGAACCGGAGCCATCCCATCTCTCGTTTAAGTTTGGCGGCTTAATGGGGCGGCGGAGCAGGCAGGGGAAAGGGCACGCGAACCCCCCGGCCGGCGGGAAGCTCAACGCAACCTCATGGGCCCGAAATCCGGATAATTCCCACCCGATGGATAGGTTAGCCCTGGGAAGAAGAAGCGGCAAGGTTTGGGAGCTCGCGACGGCGCCCTACAGCCGTCCCCGCGGCGAGAACCTCTACGGTATCTCCAGCAAACGTCCCGGCCACAGACACCCAAGGCGCCCGAGCGGGAACGCTTCTCCGCCTGTGGTCAACTGGGAGAGAAAAATAAATACAGAAAGCCAAAATTCAGCCCCACCCCCACCCCCCTCCATCCAGCTCCGCCCCGCGCGGCAGCAGCACAGGGCTCAATTAAAAAAAGCTATTTTGGGGATTTTGGCTGTAGAGAGCCCGGCTGGTGGACCACAGGGCCGCCGATGCTTTCCGCGCAGGGAAAGGAGGCGACTCGTCACGCACAAACGAGCATCTTCAGGGCGACACCTACTAATTAGGAGAGGGAGTTCCCGACACGCCTATTCTGGGTCCTTCCAGACAAGCAGCTTTTCACATTTTTCGCAAACTTTTCGCTGAGCGAATGCCAAAAAAGTGAGTTACGTGGGACAGCAGCGAGCCCTTAAAAGGCTTCAGGGGGGTGGTTTGACAGGTCGCAGGCGAACAAACCCCTTCGCTCGGGCAAGCGCGCTGTAACCGTCGCCTCGGGCGGCCGGACCTCCCCCCTCCCCCCCCCCCCCAGCCCCAATCTGGTGTGCCTACGAGCAGGCTGGTTTGCATTCTTCCCCAATTTTTTTTTGGGGGGGGGGGGGGGGGGCGACGCTCATTTTTCATTAAGCCCCTGTTACAACATCACCCTGGAGATGGGCGCAGCTGTAATTAGCACCCGCTTAAAAGCACCGTCACGCTGCCAGCGCAGTGCAATGGGCTGTAGGATGACAGAATCGGGCCCTCGCGGACCTTCTGGATGAGACAGCCAGTTCTCATTGTCCAAGTATTCCCTTGATTTTAATCCTCTTGGACTCTTGGGGGTTGGACTAGATGGTCTCCAGAGGTCCCTTCCAACCCTGACCACGCTGTGATCGCGCGACCGCGTCTCGCAGCAGCGAGTTGCGCGAGGTGGGCACGTGCCCGCGGCAGCACACGTCCCCTCTCGCGTTACTGATAAGCGTCGCTCTCATCAACGGCGAGAGGATGGAGCCGGGCTCTTCCCAGCGGCGCCCAGCGACCGGACGAGGGGCGACGGGCGCAAAGTGGGACACGGGAGGGTCCGTCTGACCACGGGGAGGAACATTCAATTAGGCACCGGGAAGCTCGTGCCGCTCTTTACCTGTGTTGTAGGCGGTGGGCATGGCAGAGAAGGGCAGTCCCTGCGTCAGCAAACTCGGAGTAGCCACAGAAACAACCGGTGTGGTCAAAGAGTGAGTTGCTTGGGAGACCCCCAACCGCTGCGTGTTCTGCTGGGGAAGCAAAAGGAGAGAGTATCACAACCCCGACCCGCGTTTTACTCTTGTTCTTAGGGGTTGTGCCCCCTCCCCCCCAAAAAAAAAACACCTCACTCTGCAGTTCTCCCCTCCCTCCCCGGGCATGCACCAGCGGCCGAGGCTGATCCCGGAGACGGCGGGACTAAGCGGGATTGATGCTCCGGCCATTCCTCATCGCAATAAAGCACGGTGCGAACCGCACCGGTTACAGATATTTCGGCCCCTCGTGACATTCGTTCGCAGGTCGCTTGGCGTTGGCCGCGGGTCACCTTTCTGCCCCGGGCCGGGTTTCACCCGCGAGGACCAGCGACCCCGCCGCGTGCACGGAGGGGACGCCTCTGTCTGTATTCCTTCTGGTGGGAAAAGGAAGAGTCGCTGTGTTCCCAGAGGATGCCCGCTGAGCTTTGGTGTGCTGTTCAAGGAGGCGGAAAGGTACCAAACCAAACCGGGACCCGCTACGGCAGCGCAGAGCTGCCACATCCCTGCAGCACCCATGGGCGGGAACGTGTCCCCTGCCTCTAAGGGTACCCGAAGCTGCTGAGCATCGGCCTCGGGATTTTAAAGGTCCTTTGGCATCCTTCAACTTGAAACCCAGCGCTCAGCAACGCGCCGCCTCGGCGCCCTCACGAGGTTTGGGGTGACTCGGGAATTAGGAGGTCCACTGTGGAAAAATTCTGCCCTTGGACCGGTGCAACGCCCGGCTCCCCCCCGCCGTTTTCCAGGCAGTTACGTGGGCGGATCTCCGGGTCAGCTTCAGCCCCTGTTTACAAGGCAGATAATCCGGGCTGTCCCTGCTGATCTGATTTAAATCAGACTCAAGAGGCTTGACTCTAATCTGGAGCACTCCGGCACACGTCACCCTGCGAAGACCGGGGCAGCGCCCAGCTTAAATCGCGCCTGGCACGAGGCTGGATGCGTCCCCGAGAGCCTTCCCAGGGCTCCCAGCGCCTTTCGGGGCTGGGCATGGGACCCTGCAAGGCTCGACGGCGCCGCGGGGCTCTCCTGGGATAAGGCTGGAGGCTAAAAAACAGCCTCCCCCCCCCCCCTCCCACTTTGCCTCCGCCACTGCCGGAGGGTGACGGCACCGCCGGCGCGTTGGATTTGCGGCATCCCTGCACCCCCACGCTGCCCAGCCCGCAGGTCCCTCCCCGCCACCCGGGGAAGGCGATTACCAGGGCTCTAATTGCTAAAGCCCCGGAGCCGTAGGGAGCGGGTTTTCCTGGCACCCATCCCGCTGGCAACCGCCCCTCCGGCCGTGCCCGCTGCTCGGGACACCGCAGAGAAACACCTTTGGGGTGGGCAGGATTCAACCCCATCCCTCTCCTCCGGACCCTGAGGCAGCCCAGCAGGATGCGACCCGTAGCCCCATCACCCTCCAGTAGCCTTATGGCTTTCTCGGGATGAATCCGGCCACCACGACGGAGGGATGGGATGCCGGGCGAGCAGGGGTATATCGGCCCCGGGGACAGGGCAGCAGCCACCCCCGTTAGACCCCGAGGTGAGCGCGGGGATATCAACCTTAAGCACCACCCCCCCCCCCAATTTTCACCCCGGTTCATGCAGGCAGGAGGTGCTGAGGGGTGCGAGCTGCCCCCGCGCCCACCGCCCCGTGCTGCTCACACCGCCGTGCGCCTTGGCGAAAACGCTCCCGCTTGCAAAAAAAAAAAAAAAAAGCCATTCCGGCTCCGTTACAAACCCATGCAGGCATGCTCCCGGCTGAGCGCGCTTGTCGCCGTAGGCTTGGGGACCGCATCCTGCTCTAACCTTCAGATTAGGGGCACGGGGAGAAATGGGGTGGGGGGACACACGCACACACCTCTCTGAACGCCCTAAAAGAGCAGAGGGTGCTCAGGGGCGTGAGCGCAGGGGGGTGGGCAGCGCTCAGCGCCGGGGCTGCTGCCTCATCCTGCTGCCCCTGCGTGTGCGTGAAGAGGTCCCTTTGTCCCCTCCATCCTGGGGTTTTGTCACCTTCCACCTCCCTCCCCGCTGCCAGCTCGGTTTGGGCGAGGACCGCGCTTCACTTCGGGCAAAAATCACGCCGGGTGAGCTCAGACTACCAATTAGTGCCAACCCCGGCTGATTTTTTGGGGTTTTTTTTTTGGGTTTTTTTTTGTTGTTTGCCTAAAGCAAGCTGCTCCTCCAGCTCGGAGACAGGCAGCGCCCTCCGGCAGCGGGGACGGTGACGAGCAGATGGGGAGGCGGGAGGTGACCGGTTTTCACTCCGCAGATGGGGAAACTGAGGCACGGAGCTGCCGGGAAGGCGGACCGCGAAGGGTTTTGGGGTAGAGAGAAAGGCAGAATTTAAGTCCGCCAAAGCCCCGGCCGATCCTTTCCCTGGCCAAGAGCGTCTCCTTGCAGGCTGCGAGAGGAATTTGGCTTACTCCCGTGGTTTTGGAGAGCTTTTTTCCCTGGCTGCGTTAGCTGCATCCTACAGCGGCTCTCGCCCTTTCCTCGCTGCGCTGACCTGTCGCCCATCTGCCCTACACCAGAATAGCAACGGAACGGGGTGAATCATTGCCACCAACAAGGTGGTGTTCACTTTGCTGGCGGGGGTGGGGGGAAGAGGAGGGGGGGGGGGGGAAAAAAAAAAGCCATAAAAATAACACGGAAAACTGCCCCCGTGCACAAAGGAGGTTTAGGGAGCGCAGTAGGCAGCCGGTGGATTTACACCGGCTTTAAATAATATCCTTAATATGGGAAGAGCCTGATTGACTCCCTCTCTCTCATGTGGTGGCGGAGGGCCAGGCGTCCCCGTGCTGCGAACTGCGGTGGCTCCAGCGAAGCCCCCGGGGTTGGCGGTGCCCAGGGTGGCTCCGCACAGCACCGGTCCCAAAAGGCACCCGGGCTGCCCCCTCCCCCCCCCACTGCAAGGGGAAACCAGCACAGCTTTTTTTTTTTGGGGGGGGGGGGGGAGGAGAAACAGGCACTTTGCAGCTCCTTCTTTTCCGTAGGGACTCTGATTTTCCTAAAAGCGCGTTTTTCTCGGCATTGCTTTTCCGTGGCAGGACTGGATGTGACGCTGGCGCCCGTGCTCCCAACGGAGGGCAAAGGGGCCACCCCCTACGCGTGCCCCACGCCTTCGCCCAGCCCAGGGCAGGGTGCGGCGACCAACGGGACTAAGTGGCCCACGTCCCACCCCGCCGCGCCGCGCGCTCAGCAGGGCAACTCACCAGAGCCAAGTGGTCCTCCGTCTGCCCGCCGGCGAACAGAGAGAAAACCGAGAGGCACCGTTAACTCCACAGCCCCGCCAACCCCCCACGCCGCCCCGCTAACCGGCACCGCGCCCTCGCCCACCGCGGGGCACGTACTGGGTTATACTGGTGCCCGGCGCAGGGCTTCACGCCGTGCTGGTTGCAGGCATAGGTTTTGCACCACCACGGGTCTCCCCACCTGCACGGCCCCGGCGGCTCCCACCGCTCCGGCACGGAGTAGGTGCCCGCCACCGCCTCTGCGCCAGCGTAACGGCCACCCCGCAACCGCGCCGTTGGCGGGGGACGCGCTCCCACCCCCCCGTCTCCCAGCAGATCTCGGCCGGGCGCTCACCAAATGGTGCATGAGCCCCTTCCCGCTCTGCGAAGTGATGACGCGTAAATCCGGCTTGCGGCTGTTGGTGGCGAGCTGCGTGCCGTGGGAGGGCGGTGGCGGGGACTTGGCCGGGATGATCTTGCCCAAGCTGCTGCCGTTGGACACGGGAAGGAGACCCGGAGAGGCTCTGGCACTCACGTAGCCGTTTCCTGCAGGAAAATGGGTGACAGAGAAGGAGGTGACCGCACGGCCGTGACCGCATGGCAACAGCAAATGCACGGCGACGGTGAAGGCATGGCGATAGTGAATGCATGGAGATGGTGAATGCATGGCGACGGTGAAGGCATGGCGATGGTGAAAGCGTAGTCATGGTGAATGCACGGCGATGGTGAAGGCATGGCGATAGTGAACGCACGGAGATGGTGAATGCACAGTGAGTGACGGTGAATGCACGGTGACGATGAAGGCATGGTGACGGTGAATGTGTGGAAATGGTGAATGCACAGCGATGGTGAAGGAATGGCAATAGTGAATGCATGGTCACGGTGAATGCACGGTGATGGTGAATGCACGGTGACCGTGAACACATGGAGATGGTGAATGCACAGTAACGGTGAATGCACGGTGACGGTGAAGGCATGGTGATGGTGAAGGCATGGTGACGGCGAATGCATGGTGACGGCGAATGCATGGTGACGGTGAATGTATGGTGACGGTGAACGCACAGTGATGGTGAATGTATGGCGATGGTGAATGCACAGCAACGGTGAACACATGGTGATGGTGAAGGCATGGTGACAGTGAAGACATGGCAATGGTGAATGCCCAGTGATGGTGAATGCATGGTGGTGGTGAATGCATGGCGATGGTGAATGCACGGTGATGGTGAATGCATGGCAATGGTGAATGCATGGTGGTGGTGAATGCATGGCGATGGTGAATGCATGGCAACGGTGAATACATGGTGACAGTGAATACATGGCAATGGTGAATGCATGGTGACGGCGAATGCATGACGATGGTGAAGGGGTGCATGGCGAGTGGTGCCACAGCGGGGCTCCCCCCTGGGAGAGCAGCACCGCATCCCCCCAGGCTCCCCAAAACCCACCCAGGCAGGCTCACCCGCAGCCCCCGGGCAGGTACCTGCCTGCCGGCAGCGCCAGGCAGCCCCGCGCGAGCTCGGCAGTGCCGGCCGGCACTGGGATGCCTGCAGCGGCCGCATCCTCCCCACCAAAGCCAGCGAAGCTGCCCCGGGGCAGGCAGGGGCAGAGGCAGGGCAGGCAGGCGGCCCCGAGCTCCCGGTGCCCGGGGCAGCTCCTCAACCTGCAGGAACCCTCCATCGTTACTGAAATCACAACCAATAAATATTACAGCAAGATTTGCAGCAAGGCCTCTTTACGCTGCTCCGGCAGGGTACTGGGGCCCGAGCAAGGGGGGGGATAATTACTGTTACGTTCACTTTTAAGGTCTCTTTATGGTACCGGAGCAGCGAAAAGGGGCTGTGGCAGAGCGAGGACTCGGTTCACTGATCCCACTGCCCCTTTGAAGATCTGAGGTTCCCTCCTCCTCCTCCTCCTGCTGCCCCACTTAAGGATTTTATGTGCAAAGAAGGGGGGGGGGGGTGAAGAAGAAAGGAAAGGAAGAAAAAAATTTAAAAAGGAAAAGATTTGATGAACATCAGGAAAGGAATAAATTGGATCAGATTACTGTTCTGATGAGGGTGGTTTTTTTTTTTTTTTTTTATGAATAGGCCCCAAAGATAGAAAGGCGTTTAGCAATCACCAGGATTCAGCCCTCATATTCATTGCATGTTAGACCGGGAAAAATAGGTCGCTGATTGCATTATTAATCACATCTACCATTGCGCTACATCTGCATTTCAGCAGGCGGCTGGTGGCAGTGACGCCGCAGCCATGGCGCGTGCTCATCGGGGACCGAGCACCAGCCGCTGCCTCTCCCAGAGCCGCCCCAGGGCCGGACACATGGGTGATGGGGTAAACCGGGCACGGGGGATGGCCACGCACCCCGGGAGCCACCGGTCTGATGCCACCGAGACGGAGGGATGCTGCCTGAGCGGGTCCTGGGAGGTGCCCATCAGGGATGCCCGCGGTGGCCGGGCTGCTGCAGGCTGGCAGCTCCCGTATCCGTGTCCCTGCCCGAGGGAGGGGACCGGCTTTCCTGTCCTGAGCGAGGTGTCCTCCCAGTCCTGAATCACCGTGAGCAGCCGTGCATAAGGCATGTGCCTGGTGCACCAGATCCCGGGTACCTCCACGCACCGAGAACTACTCACGAGGCCATTGGCTTTTATATTTCTTAACGATGAAGGTGCATAAAATTCCCCGGGTGACCTTTGCTGCCCACAGTGCCAACGGAGGCAAAGCCAAAAGAAATGTTAAAACTCCTTAATATCCTCTTTCCCGAGGTGGTACCGACACGGATGCAGACGTGGCTCTCATGGCAACCGCCACTTTGAGGTACGGCACATCGGGGTGTGGGTCAGGGTGGCCCCGGGGCTGGAGGGGAGCAGGTTTGGATCCCAGCGCCGCCACTCACCCCCAAAGGGGCTTCCCTTGGGCGCTGCCAGCGGAGGGTCTCCCCAACCTGGACCTGGGAACCCCCGTGAGCCAGAGAGAGAAGGGCTGCCCTCCCGCTAGGATTTCGGGATAACCTTCACCCCAAAAAAGGGGTCCAAAAGTGGAGCACTCCGGGCTGCCTTTACACCGCCCTGGTGTCAATTTGAGCCTGGCACTGCCCCGTGCCCTCGCCAAGCCGGGGACAGCCGGGGCACAGCATCCCCTGGAAGCGCCATGGATGGTGTGCACCATGGCGAGGATGCAGGCAGGACGCGGGGACGCAGGCAGGATGGGGGGACACAGGCAGGATGGGGGGACGCAGGCAGGATGGGGGGACGCAGACAGGATGGGGGGACGCAGGCAGAATGGGGGGATGCAGGCAGGATGCAGGGATGCATGCAGGATGGGGGGATGCAGGCAGGATGGGGGGACGCAGGCAGAATGGGGGGATGCAGGCAGGATGCAGGGATGCAGGCAGGATGCGGGGATGCAGGCAGGATGGGGGGATGCAGGCAGGATGGGGGGGATGCATGCAGGATGCAGGGATGCAGGCAGGATGGGGGGACGCAGGCAGGACGCGGGGATGCAGGCAGGATGGGGGGACGCAGGCAGGATGGGGGGACGCAGGCAGAATGGGGGGATGCATGCAGGATGCGGGGACGCAGGCAGGATGGGGGGATGCAGGCAGGATGGGGGGATGCAGGCAGAATGGGGGGACGCAGGCAGGATGGGGGGGGATGCATGCAGGATGCAGGGATGCAGGCAGGATGGGGGGACGCAGGCAGGATGGGGGGATGCAGGCAGGATGGGGGGATGCAGGCAGGATGGGGGGACGCAGGCAGGACGCGGGGATGCAGGCAGGACGTGGGGATGCAGGCAGGACGTGGGGACGCAGCCCGCATCGCTGCAGGATCGGGCCAGAGCGGTGGCTGATGACTCAGAGGCAGCAGGTGATCGCTCGGTGCTGCAGAGATTGCAAGGGAGGAGGAGGAGAAAGAGCAGGAGGAGGAGGAGGAGGAGGAGGAGGAGAAGGAGGAAGAAATGTCCCAGGTATCCAAAAACCGCATGCGCAGTGCCGCAGCCAGCCTCCCCTCCCGCAGCCGGAGCGGGGAGCCCCGGGGACGGTGGGGGTCCGGGGACGGTGGGGGTCCGGGGCTGGCCACAGCCGGGCTGTCCCTGCTCCTTGCGCCCGTTTACTGGAGCGGCGGCAGGAACGCGGGGAATGCTCCGGTGACGTCAATGCTGACATTCACGGGCCCTGCCAAGCTCCTCGCCGCCGCCGCTGCTCCCGACAGCTGACATGGGGGCGGCCTGGGGGGGGGGGAAAAAAGGGGCAGCGAAGGTGGTCGGGGGCCGTGGCACCATGGCCCCTTCCCTCTGCCTTCCAAGGAGCCGCGAAGCGCCGCGGCGGGCGCTGCGAGGGCCCCGGGGGGGACGCCAGCCCCCAACTGCCCTGGCAGGGAGCAATGCCCCCGGCGCTGCCGTGGCTGCCGCCCAGGTTATTCCCGGCAGCGGCCGCGGCACAGGGGATGGGAACGGGCGGCCGCGGTGCTGCCGAACCGCGCCTGGCCCAGCCCCATCTGCCCAACCAGTGGGAGACGGGCTCCAGTTTGGTTTTAAGCGGGGCAGCGCCGAGTTCCACGTTCTTCCTCCGTGCTGTCGGCTGGAGACCACCCCCCCCCCCGCAAAAAAGCCCCCGAGGAGGGGGTGACGAGCCAAGCTCTCGGTGCGAGGCTGCCGTCCCCGCTCCGCCTCGCCCGGGGATGGATGGCATCCATCCCACTGCGCCCTGGACCGCAGCCCATCCTGCCCCAGCCCGGTAGCGGCAGCTGCTTCCCAGCAGGACCCGGGGGCCGTCACTGGTTTTTGGGTTGTACCTACGCAAGCGCCGGCCCCGAAGAGCTCAGCCTGCAGACAGCGGAGGCAGACCCGCGGGGAAGGAGGTATTATTAGCGCGTTTTATAGCCGGGGAGCTAAGCCACAAGGTCTGAGCCTCGTTAGCGCTGAGGCTCTCGCAGTGGAAAGGGACCTTAATGAGTTCTTTTTCCTCGCGGTAAAGCGCTACGAGGAATCAGGTGGGAAGCGACTCACCCGAGGTCAGGGGAGGAACCGGTTGCGACGCGGGGAGCTGAACCCAGAGCTGCCCAAACCACGGTCCGCAGCGGCCATCTCCGTCGGCCCCTTCATTTGCAGCTCCCCACAAGACCACGGGAGGTGTTGGCCCCCACGGACACGCACCCCCCTCCCGCCTCGGTCTCTGGGCTCTCCACTGAAACCAGCAGCCCCCAGTAAAGGCGCTGGCCTGGAGCTCCACGTGCCAAACCCTCCCGCTGCCAACAGCGGCCAAATCTTCCCTCGCCCTTCCTCCGTCGACCGACGGCGCTGAACGGCGAAGCAAAATCCTACGGTGTGCGTGGGGAAACTGAGGCACGGAGCGGCAAAGGGAGGCAAGGGCGCGGGTGCCGGCGGCCACAGCGGCTTCCTCACTTACCCACGGGGCTCGGGCAGGCTCCGTTCGTGTTGTTCAGGTCTCCCCCGAGCATCGCCCCTGCAAAGCAATGGGAAACACGGGGTCACCGTCCGCTCGGGAAGAGGGTGAGCATCCCCTTTCGGAGGGGAGGAAGAAGGGGGTGAGCATGAGGGAGGAAGGCAGAAGGAAAAGGAGCGGTGTCGCCTTCCCGGGGTGAAAGTCCCGGGCGAAAAGGAGCAGCATTCCTGGTGATCAGGTTGGGAAACATTATCCAGGCAGATCCGTTTCCTTTGGGCGGGAGCCAGGCGGCGCAGGAGCCCGCTCCAAAGGAGGCGGCTTGGAAAACACTGCGGCTATTTTATTCCAAGCCCCTCTTTGGGGGACACGGGGCCGGTGCTGCCGGGGAAGAGAGCCCCAGCAGCAAAACGTGAAACACTATCTGCCCTGTAATGTTCGCACCGAATGGAAACCATCCCCGCGCGCTGCCAGGACGCTGCTACAATTCGGCCTCCCACGGTCCCAACGTTTGGAAAGCGCCGCCGCTCCCCGCCGTGCCGGGAAAAACCATACCAGAGGCCTTTTTATCCCCAATAAACTGAACGTTTTGCCTCGCCTGCAAAAAGATGATTTTCTTTTTTTTTTTTTTTTTTTTTTTTTTCCCTGCCTTGTTATTGAGTTATTTCTGAAAGCCACCTATTCACAGCCCGGGGCCGCCCGGCCACGCCGCCGGCGGCGATTTCGGCCAACAACCGGCACGAAGGCTCCGGAGCCGCGACCGCAGTCATCCCGGAGCCCTTGGGCAGGGGAACGAGGAACCTCCGATCCCAAACCCCACCTCTAACCACCGCCCAACCCTTCTCACCCCACATGGGGAAACCTGAGCCAGAAACCTTTTTTTTCGGCTCTCAGCTCCGAAAGCGGGAGGAGAGCTGGAGGGATGAGGTGCCGGGAAGCGCCTTTGCTCCCCACGTGGGTGCCTGAGCGGGGATGGCAGCGGTTCCCCCCCTCCCCAAAAAAAAAACAGTTTACAACTTGAAAAAGGGCAAGGTGACCCCCAAAACGTGGTGGCTGCGGCACCGCAGCAGCCTCCCTTCTAGGGACGGGGATGCAAAGTCCCGGAGGAGGGATCCCAGCAGGATTTGGGGGCTGTGCCCTGCTGGGGGACCCCGCTTGCACCCCACACCCCACGTTGCCTCGGGTGAGCGATGCCGAGCCCCTTCCCAGCCCCCGTAAACCCCCTCGGCCGCCCTTCTCCCGCGCCGTCCCCGAGCCGACGGCATCGGGCAGCGCCGAGGTACCGACCCAACGCTCGGCTGCGCGTTTGCTTTGGAAACAACGCGGCAACGCTCGGCTCTCAGCTCGAGTGCGTTACTAAAAAAACCCAAGATTTAAGGGGCGGGGGGGGGGGGATTGGGGGGGCAACCACCAAAAAAAAAAAAAAGCTCTTCTAACATGCAAGAGCCTGGCTCCTATAAACAGGATTTCTTCCGTGGCCCAGGCAGCGAGTGAATGAGACGCAGATGGCCGGACTTGGAACACCTCTGCGCTCGCAACCGCAAAATTATCCCCCCCCCCCCCCCCCCTCCTTTCAAACGCACGGCGAGCGAGCTGGAAGCGGCTCTTTCTGCATTACAACGAAGCCTCTTTTTTCCCTTTTTTTTTTTTTTTTTTTTTCGGCAGAGGGGCCTGCGAGAGGGCAGGGGAGAGCCCCAGAGCCGGAGCGACGGCCGTCCGTGCCCGAAGAGGGCTCCGCCGCCCAACCTGGAGTGAGACGTTGTTCTTTGGGACCCGTCCTAGAGCTGAAAGACCCCTCTCCCCAGGGTCTGGGGGTCTCCCCTCCGGTACCTGAGCGCTTCCAGCCATCCCCGTGACGGGGCGGGGGGAGCAGTCAGCCAAAAAGCCGCCTTCGAACCGCGGCTCCTATCGCCCCCCGGCGCAGGCACCTCTTTCCGCTCGCACCCAACCTGCTTCTGGAGGCACCTCCCAGCCCTTCTCCCACCCCCCCCAACCCCTTTGCGAAGCCCCCCCCCCTCCTCCCTGAGCTCTCACAGCCCCCGGGGGGCCGCAGCCGAGTGCCCACCGCCCAGATGTCCGGGTGGTGACAGTCACCGGCTCTGCCATTTGCAGCCCGTGCGATTTTTACAGCCCATCTGTGACAACCGAAATAGCAGGCAGGGGCTTTCTGCACGCTGCTATTATTATTTATGATGGCACCGCGGGAGAGCCGGGCTGCGGTCACACGTCGTCGTCGTCCTCCCCCAACCCCACCGCTGCAGGGGACACGTGGGTGACGGAGCTCCTCTCCCCCAACCTGCCCTCCGCCACCCATCGCCGGTCCCCGCTGGAAACGACTGCTCCCTCCGATCTGTCAGCAGATCCGCATGAGTAATCGCTCGGCGACCAACTGCAACCGGCACAGCCCGACTCAGAAAAGCCCTTTTTAGGCAGCAGTCCCATGTCACCGGAGTGCCACCGGCGAGCGGGATGCCGGCAGCCACCCCCAAGCCTGGGAACAGTGCCGGGTGACTCATCTCCTTGCGCTGCCCAACCTCGAAACGGATCCCTGCGGGGATCCGGCTCCAAAAAGACCTTGGTAAGGCGGGGAGGGGGGGGGGGTCATCACCACCAGTTTGAGAGCAAGGCACAAACTGGGGGCATCAACCTCTGGCAGGAGGGAAGGAACAACACCCGTGGGCAACGACCCTTCCAGGGTGCTCCTGCCACCCACGGACGCAGGGACATGTCCTGTCAGCCATCAGGGGACGGAGGCGGCAGCGGCGTCCCCCACCTCCCGAGAAGCTACGCTAAGGCACATGGAGGACAGGGAGGTGACACGGGACAGCCAGCATGGCTCCACCAAGGGCAAGTCCTGCCTGGCCGACCTAGGGACCTTCTCTGGTGGTGTGACTACCTCAGTGGACAAGGGAAGAGCTACAGATGTTGTATGGATGCCCCACAACATCCATTCCCTAAATCTTCAATTCAGGATTTAGGATACAGATTTGATGGGTGGACTGTTCAGTGGATGAGGAACTGGTTGGATGGGGAACTGGTTGGATGGTCACATCCAGAGGGTAGTGGTCAATGGCACAATGTCCAGATGGAGATCAATGACAAGTGGAGTCCCTCAGGGGTCAGTATTGGCACCAGCAGTGTTTGACATCTTCATCAATGACATGGACAGTGGGATGGAGGGCACCCTCAACAAGTTTGCGGATGACACTGAGCTGAGTGGGGCGGTGACACACCTGAGGGACAGGATGCCATCCAGAGGGACCTGGACAGGCTGGAGAAGTGGGCCTGTGTGAACCTCACAAGGTTCAACAAGCGTGGGGTCCTGCACCCGGGTGGGGGCGACCCCCGGTCCCAGCGCAGGTGGGGATGGAGGGATGGAGAGCAGCGCTGCCGAGAGGGACATGGGGGTGCTGGGGGGGGGAAAGCCATCCACGAGCCGGCACCGTGCGCTGGAGCCCAGCGAGCCCCCGGCACCCCGGGCTGCATCCCCCGCAGCGTGGCCAGCAGGGCGAGGGGGGGTTGTGCCCCTCTGCTGTGCTCTGGGGAGACCCCCCCGCAGTGCTGCCTCCAGCTCGGGGGCCTCAGCGCAGGAGAGACATGGAGCTGGTGGAGTGGGGCCAGAGGAGGCCCCGGAGGTGCTGGGAGGGCTGGAGCCCCTCTGCTGGGAGGACAGGCTGGGAGAGGTGGGGGGGTCAGCCTGGAGAAGAGAAGGCTCCGGGGAGACCTGAGAGCCCCTTCCAGTGCCTAAAGGGGCTCCAGGAGAGCTGGGGGGGGACTCTGGGTCAGGGAGGGGAGCCGTGGGACGAGGGGGAACGGTTTGACACCAACAGAGGGGAGATTGAGATGAGATATTGGGAAGAAATTGTTGGCTGTGGGGGCGGTGAGCCCCTGGCGCAGGGTGCCCCGAGAAGCTGTGGCTGCCCCATCCCTGGAGGGGTTCAAGGCCGGGTTGGACGGGGCTGGGAGCAACCTGGGCTGGGGGGAGGTGGCCCTGCCCAGGGTAGTGGGTGGAACTGGATGGTCTTTCAGGTCCCTTCCAACCCAACCCAGTCCACGGTTCTACGATTCTGTGCCCCAGGCTCGGTGCTGCGGACCCAGCAAGGCTCTCGCAGGGAGGATGAGGAGAGGGGGTGCAAAGGGTCCCGGCGTGGCTCACCTGCGCTGGCCGGCCTCTGCGGCAGCCCCGGGGATACGGTGTTCCTCTGCAGCGCCGGTTGCTGCGGTGAGAGAAGCCGGGGGTCCGTCAGCGAGGAGGTCACCAGGGACTGGGTCACCAGCGAGCTGCCCGGGTTGCTGAACTGTAGCGTGTTTTGGTTGGTCACCGGCACCGTCACGGGCATGGCGAAGTTGGGCGCGGGCACTGCGGACTGAACAGAGAGCCGGGGGGTAAAAGGGGAGCAGGTACCTCTCTGAGCAAGAGCAGGTCTGATCCTGCATCGCAGCAGCAGCAGCATCACCCCACTGCTGAAAACAGAGGGGAGGGGGGGGGACATGACAGCCCAGAACCTCCCCAAACCCCCATTTCACTGCCGACCTGCACCGCTGCGCTTGCACCCTGCCCACGCCGGCATCGCGGAGGGACGCACCGGAGTCTGCACCCCACCAGGGATGACCGGGAAGAGCAATCGGCTCTCCACATCAAAGCTTTGCAACCAGCTGCTTCGGGCTCATTTTCAGGCCCTATTTATTTACCCCCAGGGTTTTTCGGGGGAGCCCGCGGAGAGGTGGCTGGAAACACCCCCAAACCATCAAGGCGGGCAGCGGCGGGGTGGTCCGGGCCCCACCAGCACCGAGTGCGGCTGAGCTCAGCGCTGCCCTTCGTCCCACCGCAGTGGCCAAGCAGCCCACAGGGATTTTACGAGGCCATTCCTCATCCAGTGGGATGGGAAGAGGAGCGCCTCTCCTACAAGAACAGGCGGAGAGAGTTGGGGGGGATCAGCCTGGAGAAGAGAAGGCTCCGGGGAGACCTCAGAGCCCCTTCCAGTGCCTAAAGGGGCTCCAGGAGAGCTGGGGGGGGACTCTGGATCAGGGAGGGGAGCGATGGGATGAGGGGGAATGGTTTGACACTGACAGAGGGGAGAGTGAGATGAGATATTGGGAAGAAATTGTTGCCTGTGAGGGCAGTGAGCCCCTGGCGCAGGGTGCCCCGAGAAGCTGTGGCTGCCCCATCCCTGGAGGGGTTCAAGGCCGGGTTGGACGGGGCTGGGGGCAACCTGGGCTGGGGGGAGGTGGCCCTGCCCGGGGCAGGGGGGTGGAACGAGGTGATCTTCAAGGTCCCTTCCAACCTCAACCATTCCATGATTCTATGAAAGAGCCGGCAGCGGATCGCCGCTTCAGACCGGCACTGCTGCCGGTGGCAGAGCATCTGGGAAAGGCTCGTTTTGCTCCGCACAGCCCTCGGGTGACACTGGGATCCATCCTGGCACCTCTGGGAGCTGCTGGGAAGGAGGAGGAGCTGACCCCGGGGAAGCAGGAGCATCGCTAAAGCCCTATCCTCAGCCGCAGGTCGAGGACCAGCTTCACCTACCAGCGTCCCCGCTGGAGCCAGACTCGCCGTGATTATCCCTGCCGTCTGTCTTATGTCACTGATTTGCTCTTCGTTAACAGGAGCAGGCACCTGCTTAGAGGCTTTAGCAAAGCCCCACTTTAATTTGCTGAGGGCTGGAGAGGCAGAGAAGCCCAGCGCCGCATGGGACCGTCACCGGGCCGGAGCTGGGACCGCACCGGAGAGGGCAGAGGAAACCGAGCATCCCCCCCATTGCTGCTGCCCTGCGGCCCCCTCCCCAAATCTGCTCCTAGACGGGTGATTCGCTTTTGGGGTAGAGGGGAGGACGGCACGATGGAGCAGGATGGTGCTCACCCACACCTCGCTGCTGGAAACCGCCCCCCCCAGCCTCTCAAGGGCATCCCGTCCTTCAGAGACATCCCGCGGCCGCAGCCGAAGCTCAGGGGATGGCGGTTCGCAGCCTCCGCCGCGGCATCGCCGCTCGAAGGGACCGGGGCTCGGCGTTACCCAGACCTTCACAGCCTGCCGTGGCCCGGGGAGGCGGGGGGGGGGGGGGGGGGGGGGAGAGCTGTAACGCGGAGCCCTCCCTCCGCGGCAGCAAACCGGGGAGGAGGACGATTTCTCGGGCGCCGCACGTGCAGCGTTGTGTAATAAATCACTGCAAAGGCGTCTGCCTGCGTGCACGTTCCCGGGAAGGGAAAGGAAAAGCTAAACCAAGCCCCCCCACCCCCCCCCCCCCCACCGCCACCACGCATCGCATCCGAAGCAACGCCGTGATAAAGCCGGGAGGTGGATACACCAACGGGAGAGCGCATTTTTCCTTTTCATCTGTTATTTATCCCATTGCACCTTCAAACAAGCCTCGGGCTGACGCTGAGACGCGCAGCCGGGCCACCAGCTGAGCGGTCCCAGGTCCGTCCCTGTCCCCCCCGACATCACCCTAAGGAGGACACAACCCCACATCAGTCCAAAATCCGGGGAAGAAGGTTGGGGTGGGGGGTGGGGGGGAGTTGCACACATCAGCCAAACCTCAACCATCTCCGTTGTCATTAAAAGCGATTACAAACACCAAACGCCGAAGCCACTCCGCAGCGACCGAGGCGGTTGTTAAGCCCCCCCCCCCCCCACCCCCCCCCCCGGCCGCCGAGACTGGTTAGTTCTCGTCACACACCAAACCAACCCAGCCGGTTAAAATGGAAAAGCATCTCCTCCCGCACCCGCTCGCCCTGCGTCACTCGGTCCCCGAATGCGCGGGGAGGT
This sequence comes from Vanellus vanellus, assembly GCF_965231255.1. Lineage (NCBI taxonomy): Eukaryota > Metazoa > Chordata > Aves > Charadriiformes > Charadriidae > Vanellus > Vanellus vanellus. Next base: position 2,753,021 of record NC_138932.1, read on the forward strand.
TTAGTGGGGGAGCCCGACGTTGCGCCCGCGACGACGGAGCGCTCAGCGCCCGAACGCCACCGACCCAAACGGTTTTAGGGCAGGAGCCGGTCCTTTGGGTGCTGCCTCCGGCGATGGGAGCCTGCGCGGAGCCCTCCCTTTGGGGCGGAAAAATACAGATGCTAAGCGGTCCCCGCTCGCCGGGGTCGTTTCGCACCGAGGATAAAGCTCTGCGGGTTTTTTTTCCACCTGTTTTACCCCAAGCGGCACGGCTTGTGCCAGGCACCGGGGCCGTACCCCCAACCTGTTGTCCCCCCCGCCCCCCCCCAACCGGTGAAACCAGGGGGGAACCTCCGGGAGGCGGAGGCAGAGCCGAACCTCGCGGGGGCTAATGCTGCTCTAAAGCCGCCCCCGAGGGCTGAGCTGGGGCATCTCTACCCCGTTTCACCCCCCCCTCCGCCCCCAGGCTCTCCCAGGGCTCGGGGCAGCACACCCAGGGACGGAGATGCAGATTTGGGGGTCCTCGGGAGGCTCCCCGGAGCGCCGCGGCGCTCGCCTGCTGAGTCAGCAAAACGAAGAGCCCTGCGTTTCACAAGACCTAACGCTCAAGAAAAGCCGGAATTTGAACCTGGGGAGGGGGGGGGGTTTTGCAAAGCACAGAAGGGCGGATGATTGTTTTTAGGGGGGTGGTGTGGTGTAATTTTGGCAGTGCCGCATCCAGCCCTCGAAAACGAGCCTCCTTTCCGCTCCTGGCGGCATTAATTATGGCTGCAGCGACTCGGGGCTAATCCCTCCGAAGAAGCCGTGCCTGCATCAACGGTCTCTGCTCCCTGGAACTAACGACTAATTTGAAACGTGTCCCCCTCCTCCTCCTCCTCCTCCTCCTCCTCCTCCTCCCCATCTCCTGACACAAATCCCTTTCGGCGCTGTCCTGATGCCACCCCGGTGACGGCTCTGGGATCACAGGCTAAAACCTCCCTGGGATTTCTGCCACGGCCACCAGCTGCCCCGAGGGCTCGGGGGATTTGGGAGGGGAATTAATGCGGAATAGCCCAAACCGGGCCGAGTCTTGCGGGGATGTGAGGGGATGGCATCCGCTGCCAGCTCGTACGAACGCTGGGGTCTTAATCCAGGCAAAAAGCACTTTTTTTTTTGGGGGGGGGGAAACGGGCAAAAAAGGAAGCCCTAATGCTGTATTTGCCATAAAGGTGGGGAAAATCGTGATAATCTCCTGAGCGGAGCCAAGGAGGCTCGGGAATGCCGGAGGGGTCAGCACCCACCATGAGCTCATATGAATTCTGGGTCTTAAGCCGGGCAAAAAGCCCTTTTTTGGGGAGAAAAGGGGCAAAAAAAGGACACCCTAATCCTGTATTTGTGCTAAAGGAGGGGAGAATAGCGATATCCTCTTGCATGGAGCCAAGGAGGCTTGGGAATGCCGGATGCATCGGCACCCACCATCAGCTTGTATGAATTCTGGGTCTTAACCCAGGCAAAAAGCCCTTTTTGGGAGGAAAAGGGGCAAAAAAAGGAAGCCCTAATCCACTACTTGCACTAAACAACAGGAGAATAGTGATATCCTCCTGCGTGGAGCCAAGGTGGATCGGGAATGCCGGATGCATCAGCACCCACCATCAGATCACGTGAATTCTGGGTCTTAACCCAGGCAAAAAGCCCTTTTTGGGGGGAAAAGGAGCAAAAAAAGGATACCCTAATCCTGTATTTGTGCCAAAGGAGGGGAGAATAGCGATATCCTCCTGCGCGGAGCCAGGGAGGCTCGGGAACACCAGAGCTAATGGGAACGGTTTTCCCAAGGGTTGTTCCTGCTTCTCCGGGTGGGGGAGAGGAGGGACCCTCATGGCCCCTCGTGCATCTCACCCGTCAGCCCCGGGGTGCTCTCGGGGCGGGGGGGCTGCGCGCATTGGGCTCCCAGGGCACGGCAAAGCAAAGCCATGCAAAATCCATTCCCCCCTGCCGACCCCGGCACCCGGAGGCATCCGGAGAAGGGCAAAGGTTGGGGGGGGGGGGGGGAAGGAGGGGGGCGGGCAGAGGGCTGCAGACCACCAGCTACTCACTGCGAGCCGGTAATTCTGCATCATTTTATCAAATTCCTCATCAATCTTTTTATATTTCTCTTCCGTCTGCGGGGTCAACGCAAACACTTCATCCCCTTCCGGGCTCTCGCACTCCCTGTGCTTCTTGTTCAGCGCCTGTTACGTTTTGGGGACGGGGAAGGGGGACACGGGGGAGGGGGTGTCGGGGAGGGACGAGGTTGGGGGGGGGGGGGGAAATCGAACGGAAGAAAAACGAAACAAAAACAAACAAACAAACAAAACAAAACAAAAAAAAAAAGAACATATAATGAAGGTTTTCCGGCCACGGGGCAGATACTTACACCGTAGCGCTTGAACAGGATATCCAGATCTTCGCTGCCTTTACGGTATTTATCCTCCATCAAGGGGCTCTGGTCTATCGAGTCATCGCCGTCGGGCTCCGGGCTGTCACAGCCGTTAAAACCTTTCTTTCTTAACGTCTGAAAACACAATCGGGATAGTTTGAGATCTGGGAGTGGGGATTGGGGGACGGGGGGGGGGGACAGGGGAACACCGGCAGCTGCCTGAGATGGGCAGGTCCCATCCCCCTCTTCCCAAAACATCCCCCGGACTGGCCCAAACGAACACTTTCGCCCCGAGATGTGGTCGACCGCATTGGGGGAGTCAGGATCCGGCCCCTCGGGTTAATTTAGAGGCACGCCGGGGTGGCTCTAATTAAGGAATTACAACGCGGGAAGGATGGACGGAGAGCAACTTCTTTGCTTTCAAAGGATCCGTTTACGCCGGAGCAGAATTTGGCCCCGTCTCAGCTCAGACGCATTCGTCACTTACGATGACTACAACGCCAAGGAGGGGAAATAAACCTCGACGCTATCTGCTCTCCTGCTAAAAATAAGGGAAAACCATCTTAAAAATGAGGAAAAAAAAAAAAAAAAGCGAAATAAAATAATAAGCCGAACCAGGCGGGTGGCAAAGGTCGGACTGTGGCACAGCGAACCCGGGGCGGGGGTGACACGGGGAGGGGGGTGACGGTGACAACCCCCCCACTGCGCCAAGACCAGCAGCAAAGGTGCTGCGGCGCGTTAACGATGCGCCATCTCCTCCCTTCGTTAACAGCCGCCTGGTTAATCACGCGCTCAGGTACATGGGGGGGTGGGGGGAAGCCCCAAAAGTTCCGCGGCGGTGTTCGGTAGCCAATTTGCAGCTTCGCGTTCCGCACGTACATTTAATCAGTCTATTTTCAAAATACCAAAAGCAATTAAGCGTTATTATGGAACCAGCACTTGCCAATTTATTTCTATTTTTTTTTTTTTTTAATTTTTTCTTTTTTTTTTTAGAAGTCAAAGCTACAGAATTTCCTGGAAGTCTTCAGCTCTTTTTATGCCAAATTCAGCTGGGAGAAAAAAAAAAAACAAACCAAACCAAACCAAAAAAAAAAAAAAAACCAAACCAAAAAAACCGACTTGACGATTCTCCTCTGTCTTCCTAAACAGTAACAAATCTCTCTCTTTTTTTCTTTTTTTGGCCAAAACGGATCCTGGAGTGGTTCTACATCTACCTGCGAGCTCCGGGAAACGCAGAGCTTGTCCGGGGAATATTTGCTGGAGCGGTCAAGCACCAAACTCACCCCTCGGCCTGTTTTCCATCCGGCTGAAGCTTTCCCCAATATTTTCAATTAAAATTACTCCTTATTTTAATTTTACCGCTCGTTATTTTCACCTGCAGAGGGGAAATGTCCTCACCCACGTCCAGTTCCCCCAGTGAAGGTGCTGGTTCGCTCCTGACCGTGGCGGCATCTAAAGCCCTGTTTGGCATCACCACTAATTCCGGCTACCTGATAATTAGTACCTAATTACCTAATAATAATCCCTGGTACCCCTAATTTTTTGTAATTTATTGTCTCTTTACGGAGAAGGGCAGTGGGAATCCGAGTCATTGGCACCAACAGGAGGTTCTCGGGGCTTTTCCTGCAGGTTCCCGAGGATTTTTCCCTATTATTTTGCTATTTCTGTACGTGTCCTTGGTTGGTTTTAGAACGGGCCAAAAAAAGGAACGGCTGCTGCCGGTGGGGAAGGAACAGCTTTGCTTTTTGCTGTTTTTTTGCGGATTTTTTTTTCCCCCGAATTCTTTTGTTTCGCCGCTGCAGTCGAAAGACGGAAAGTTGAGCTTTACTTTAAAAAAAAAAAAAAAACAACAAACAACAAACGAAAAACACCCCAAGTTTTTTTCCCTCTTTCTCTTTCAGAGGCAAAATGGAAACAAAAATAAAAAAGTCGTTCCGTGAGCAGTGGAAGGGATGAAGCCGGGTTTCCTCTGGGAGCCGGTTGGGGAGATTCTCTGGTGTCTAATAGGGGGCTGTGCCCACCTGGAGGCGGTTCTCTTTACCGGGGCAGTAACGGGGATGTCTCGCCTCTGCGCCCCCATCCCTGCTGGGGAAAGGTGACGGTAATTCCTCGCGTCCCTGGAAGCCCCTCTCCCCGGCCAAAGACTTCCAGCGGGTTCGGGAGTCGGGGAGATGCGACGAGCAACCTCCATCCCCCGGCGCCCTCGAAGAAGGGAACGAACCTCACAACTGAATTTTTAAGCCGCGACATCCTTCTCCTTTTTCTAAAATCTGCAGCGGCGAAGGGGCCCGGGAGGTTTTTCCGGCTCCCCCGGCTCTGCCCCATATTTACCGCAGGGAAAAGCAACGCGGCAGCCGCCGCCGGGCCTCCGCGTTTTGCCGTTTCGAAAGTCCGGGTGAAATCATCCCGGGGGTTATTCCCGCAACGGGGAAAAGCGGAGCAACGGGGCGAACGCGGCTCCGTCCGCCCAGACCCAGAAAACCTCCTCCGAGCAGCTCACGGCATCGGCCCCTCTCTGCCTTTCCAAAAGTCCTTCTCTCTGTGGGTCTAATATATTTGGTGGTGGCGGTGCCACCGTCGCCGCTCCCGTAGGAAACCCACCGGCAGCCCCGGGAAGCATCGAGCCGGTGGCGCACGGGGTGGAGGAAAAACCCTTCGCGGGCGCCGCAGGCAGCGCGAGATCGGGTTAAAACCTTCGGCACAGCGCGGGGCTGCCGGAGCCACCGGCAGGGAGGGCAACGGGGGGACGGGGACGGGCTCCAGAGCCGGATGGGGGACGATGGGCAGCACGGTGGGACGGGAGCACCGGAGGCGGTGGGGGAGCGGAGCCCGAGCCGCAGCAGGACAGGAGCTCAGGCAGCGCGGCTTCGCGGCGATGTGCTGCTCCGGAGGAAAAAAAAAAAAAAAAAAAAAAAAAAAAGAAAGATTTGGGACAACAAAATGCCGTTTCCAGCCAGCCGAGCGTTGGCTGCTGGGTTTGGGGTTGGTTTGGGTTTTTTTTTTGGGGTGGGGTGGGGAGTGGGGGGTGTTTTTGGTTGGTTTTTTTTTTTTTTTTTGAGAAATAAAAAAAATGCCCGTACCACATTTTCAGCTTTTTGACAAGATGATGTCAAAGGGAAACAATCCCGCTGGAGCAAGAATCAAACCCGAAGATTCCCATTTTCGGGATATCGGCAAGGTCTTTGAGAAAAAGAGCAGGGAAGGGCCAGCCGGCGTGGCTTTCCTCCGCGTTCCTCCTCGTTCCCTTCTCCAGAGGGAAAAGGAGAAGATGCAAAGAGGCAGGAAACCTTTTTGTCACGGGGTTGCGTCCAGTGGAACACGACTGTTTTGCAGAGAGATTTAAATCCAGTTCCTTCCCAGCAGAAAATTTCCAAAGGAGAAAACCAGGGTGAGAACTTGACATGGAAAAAAAACCCAAAAAACAAAACCAAAAAAAAAAAAAACCAAAAAAAACCCTGCTCATCATCAACCTGTCTCCCAGCTGTCCCCAGGTCCCCCCCCAAGGCAGGACCCGCTTTTCCAGGCCACGGTCCCGCTCCCGGGATGCCAGCCCGGCCGGGAGCGGGTCTCCAGCCCGAGGAGGGGGAGAGAGCAGCAGGAAACGCAGAACATGCGAGAGGAAACGATGCTCGACCAGGATGTGCTCGACTTCCCTTAGGGGACGGAGACTCAACCGCCCGCCCCGGCTCCGGGGGAGTCTGGAGGAGGAGGAGGAGGGTGAAGGTGAGCAGGAGGATGACGAGGATGATGAGGGTGAGGATGAGGACGAGAACGAGGAGGAGGGTGAGGAGGAGGGTGAGGATGAGGATGAGGGTGAGGGTAAGGATGAAGATGAGGAGGAGGAGGGTGAGGAAGAGGAGGAAGAGGAGGAGGAAGGTGAGGATGAGGACAAGGACAAGGAGGAAGGTGAGGATGAGGATGAGGATCAGGGTGAGGATGAGGACGAGGGTGAGGATGAGGATGAAGATGAGGGTAAGGAAGAAGAAGAGGAGGAAGGTGAGGATGAGGGTGAGGAGGAGGGTGAGAATGAGGATGAGGATGAGGGTGAGGAGGAGGGTGAAGACGAGGGTGAGGATGAGGACGAGGACAAGGGTGAGGAGGAGGATGAGGATGAGGGTAAGAATGAAGATGAGGAGGAGGAGGGTGAGGAAGAGGAGGAAGAGGAGGAGGAAGGTGAAGATGAGGACAAGGACAAGGAGGAGGGGGAGGAGAAGGGGGAGGAGGAGGATGAGGGTGAGGATGAGGACGAGGACAAGGGTGAGGAGGAGGACGAGGGTGAGGGTGAGGAGGATGAGGATGAGGGTAAGGATGAAGATGAGGGTGAAGAAGAGAAGGAGGAGGAAGGTGAGGATGAGGGTGAGGATAAGGATGAGGAGGAGGGTGAGGATAAGGAGAAGGATGAGGGTGAGGATGAGGGTAAGGGTGAGGATGAGGACGATAAGGATGAGGATGATGAGGAGGATGAGAGTGACAGGGAGGGTGAGGGTGAGGATGAGGCTGCCTCTGCACTTCGCCGCCTCCCCAGCATCGTGCAAAACACCCGATTTTACGCACCCTGGGCAACGACAACCCCGAGAAGGAGAATTAGGGAAAATCCAGCACACACCCCCCCCCCCCCACCTCCGAGACATTTAGCCGAGGAAGGGAAAGAAATCGCTGTGTGACTTTAACTGGCTGCGGAGCATCCCCGTGCCCGGCGAGCTCTGCTCCCGTCCAAGTCCCTTATCAGCGACTGGCACGTCAGCCGGGCTGCGAGGAAACGAGAAGCGACAGCGAGGAGCAAAGCCGGCGTGATCCCAGCCCGGGCGCGCACGTGGCACCCAGCGTGCCTGTCTGGGGACCTCAGCTGTCCCCCGCCTGATTAAGGAAACCCCCCTCTCTGCATTAAGAGAGATTTTCTCAGACTTAAAAAGCTTGCGATGACCGGGAACGGAGAGAGCCACAGGGGTTGCGTGGCTGAATCCCGCTCCCCGCTCTCCGGCACGGCGGAAACACGGAGGTGACCCCCCCTCAACCTCCCGCCCCAGAAGACGGTCCCCAAAAGGCAGCCGGGGTGTTGTACCCCTCTTTGGTACGCTCATCCCAGAGGATAAACTCATCCAGGGGGATAAACCCCTCAAGGGCATCCCTGTACCGCGCGTGTGTGTCCCCGGTGCCCCCCGTGGGCTGCACCTCCCCGGGGCCAAAAAAAAAAAAAAAAAAAAGAGGGGGGGGGGGATATCTCATCTTTTTAAAACATAATTTGAACAGACCAATTTGTACCGCCCAGAGTTGGTGGTACCAGTGCCTTTGGCCCCCAGGAGCGCCCCCTCCCCCCGCCCCCAGCCTGGCCGGGAGAGGAGACCCCGGCTCGGCACAGCCTCCGGAGCCACCGCTCGTTCCCCCTCCGCCTGGAAAATCAAATCAAGAGGATTCTGCCTCGATTCACCCAGATCCCGGGTGCTCCTCATCCTTTCCGAGGTGCTGCCGGAGCCATCCAGGGTGGCATCCCTCCGGCAGAAAGGGGCCACGGGCGCTACCGGGACGGCAGATGGATGCAGCGGGCCCTTCAAATCCACTTAAAATCATATTTGGTAGCAAATTCACAGCCTGTGTCTTCACGGCTCTATAAACGCTTGACGCCGGGGAAACTTCGAGGATGTGGAGATTCCCTTGGAAGAGTCGAGTTCGACTGGGAACCACCAAGAAACATGAGAGAAATTGGGACTGTGCGCGGTTGGGGACAAAGCCCGAACGTGGGCGAGGGGAGACGGTTACGGGGGAGACGGAAATCAGCACCAGGAGCAGGAACGGTCCCCCGGGACGGGGGATTTACGAGAGAAAAGAGGGAAAAAACATGGCAGAGGAGCCCTAACCCCGCTGCAAGACGAGACGGGGACGGGGAGGGACGTTGGAGCGGCTTCAAAACCCTCCTGCGCCCCAGCGGGTTTCGCTCCGAGGCGGCTCTGCCGGCGCGACGTGCCGAGCCCGGCGCGGTTGGGCTCTTTTTCTTGCCATCCACCAATATCCTTCCGCTCCCGATGTTCCTCTCCTCGGCTTTGGATGCGGATCCAGCTTTTCATGTGGTGCAAACACAGTATTTCTTTGGGTGCCAAGGACTGCGTGTAACTTGTCGGCTTGGGAGTGTTTGTATCTTGGACCATAAGGGAACAGAGAACGCTGCCCAAAATGTTTACGGTATTTTTAGGCCAAGACAAATCTGTTCCGACGTTGCGAGCGCCGCAGGCTGAGCATCCCGGAGAGGCTGCGCTGACGAGCACGGCGGGGAACCGTGCCTGCAAAAACCCCGGCCTTTTCGCAGCGGACGGGCGCTACCTGGCTCAAAAGGGCCAAAAAGGACATTTTGGAATTATTTCTAAGACCGTGCGCCGGCAGAACAGTCTCCAGACGCCGGTAGGTGCTGTCGGTTGCTTGGCCGCGGCTCACCCCACTTCTGCGGCAGGACGTCGGTGGGAACCGGGTGGACAACGAGGTGAAAACCTCCAGTCCGAACCTCTCAAAAAGACGTTTTGCAGAGAAAAAAAAAAAAAAAAAAAAAAAAACCAAAATAGAAGGAAAAAAGCGCAAGATTGAGGAGGTCGGTTGGTTTTTTTTCCCTTCTCCTTCACCAAATCAAAGCCTGAGCACGCTGCGCGAGATGCGCCACGCCGGAGGAGGAACACGGCCGTGGCGGTGGCGAGGTTTGGGCATGGTGGCGTTGGCAGCGCTGGGGTTGGTCAGACCGGACTCGCCATCCTTTGGAGACCCACGAAGTGCAGCCGGACAAGTCTTGAGCAACACCGCCTCCCCCTGAGGTTGGCCGTGCTTTGAGCAGGGGTCGGACCAGAGGAACCCAAAGGACCCTCCCAACCCGCATCACTCCGTGATTCAGCCGTGGGCGCCCTCCTACAACCCCACCGCGCGTGTCGGAAACAGCGGAGAGGGGCCGCCCCAAGGCACCCCAGCCCAGCGGCCCCAGGAGATGCCTCCAAAACCATCCACGCTTTGCCTGGACCACGGGGAAGTCCCACAAAGCAAACCCGCACCTCAATTTTACAACAGGAGATCAACGCAGAACTCGAGACAGCCTCAAACTCCACCACCCAGAACGGAATATTTTTGTAGGTTGGACTAAAAAGATGCAAAACGAGCCCGGCACCGGGTGTCGGAGATCTCCTCGCACCCATCCCCACCCTGTACCGACCTCCCGCACCCGGCTGCGGTGCCGGACCCGGCCCTGACTCCACCGCAACGGCAAAGCCGGGGAGAGGAGGGGCGGCCTCACCTCGATGATGTCCGCGTTGGTCCGGCTCTCGTGGGGCTCGTTGTACTCGGTGTACTTGAGCAGCACCTTGTCCATGTCGGTGCTGGCGTACTGGAACAGCTTGTTGGAGTGGTTGAAGATGATCAGGGCGATCTCGCAGTCGCACAGGACGCTCAGCTCGTAGGCTTTCTTCATCAAGCCGAACTTGCGCTTGGTGAAGGTCACCTGAAAACAAGGAGAACGGCGGTCAGAAGCCGTACCCACGCTGCCACGGACCTGACGCCGCCCGGAGAAAACTGGGATGACCACCGGAGAAGTTGCAAAAGGAAAGGGGAAGGGCAGAGGGAATCTTTTGTCCTTAGTTTCCCCAACTGGACAACCACCCCGAGCTCTCCTCTCTCACCACCCTCTTCCAACCGGTTCCTACCACTGCCTATTTCGGGATCCTCCAAAGGCAGACGCTCCACAAGCACAAAGATGATTATCAGTGTTGGAAATCACGTATTGCCAAATCGAAAGAAAATAAATTTCAGCAAAATCCCCAGCAGAGCTACCATCTGTCCGGGGGCTGCGGCTTGTTGGTTGTTGGGTTGTTTGCTTTTTTTTTTTTTTTTACAAAAAAAAAAAAAAAAAGAGTTGAATATTCAAGCAGCGGCGATTTCATCCTCACTCGCTGCAGCACCCCGGGAGCCGCAGAGCCCGGGGGGGTGGGGGGGGGAGATCAGCCCCCCCCCCCCCCCCTCCCGGAGCAGCTCAGGGTGCTGCTCCCCACCACTCGCCCACCCCACCCCATCCCTCTCCTGCTTCCCAGCACCCACTTATCCTGGGAGGCTGCGCTGCCCAAAGGCACCCCGAGCCCCCCGCACCGGGTGCCTTGCCGTCCCCAAAACCTCGTTGGGGCATTTTTCCGTGTTGCCTGCCCGCCCGGGGTCACCATGCCTGCATCCCTGGCTCTCCTTGGGCCGTCATTAGATGCCGTCAGCTAACGAGGCATCTTTTGCAGGACTGGGGGACGGGGATGGAGCTAGGCACGGGTTCCAAAAACCCGCTCCAGATGCTGGGCAGACGTTGGGGCCGTGTCTCCCAGCCCACGTTCCACTCTCGCCGCTCCTAACAGGACCCAGCTGGTGGGGAGGGAGCTGGTTTGGGGGCTCTCCATCCCGGCTGCAGCGGCTGAAGGTCCCTCGCTGCTGGGGAAAGGCGCGATGCTTGGCCAACGTCCTCTCCACAAATAAAAATTTAAAAAAAAAAAAAAAAAAAAGGAAAATAAAAGGCAGGGAGGTCAGCGCATTGCTTTAAGCATCGCTCTCGGGGGGACTGAAGCAGCAACCCGGGGAAGGGCTGGAGATGAGCTGAGATGGCCCCGGGTGCGAGAGCTGCTCCCTCACCCCGCGCACGGGAGGGCTCGACCCCACTCAGGGCCTCCGCCGCCGCATCGATTTTGCGGCTGAACAGCGTAAATTCGCTGCGTTGCGGGAGGAGAGCGGAGGAGGCTGTGGCCTCCACTCAACTCCAGTTAGAGGCGTTACGGTCGCCCTCCAAAGAGCTTAACCCGCAGCTTCTCCATCCGCCATGGCGGTGACGAGCATCGCCGCCGCGATGCCACCGGCAGCACCCGGCACGCACCCAACCAGGGCGCTGCACCCCGCGCCGAGCACCCCGAGAGACGGAGGCACATCCCTGGGCACGCACGGCGTGGCTCGGAGCCGCCCGTCCCTCCCTGCCATCTCCCGGAGATGATTAAGCAGTAACGAGATTCGGCTCTAATCGTCTCAGCTCAGAAAGTGCAGGGCTGGCACCCCGCGCCGCTGCTCCCCGCCACGTGCACCCGCTCGCACCGCGGCCGGGCTGCGAGCGCCGGCGCTCACGTTGCCGGTGTCTGCCCCGGCTGCGGTGCACTGTGACGCAAATTAAATTACTTGAGGGCCAGCGCCAGTGTCATCGGCAATTCCCTCTTCCCGGAGGCATGTGGGACCTCTTGGCCACCCGAACTCGCTGCTGCCGGGCGCTGGTCTTGGCTGCTCCCAGGAGTGAGGCGGAGGCGGCAGTGCCACACCGCAGCCATTGCCGCACCGTATGACTTCAGGTGGGACCCAACTGTGGTTTGGCTCCTGCAGCAGGACAGGCACTAATCATAGAACCATGGAAGGGTTTGGGTCGGAAGGGACCTTAAAGCCCATCTCATTCCACCCCCTGCCCTGGGCAGGGCCACCTCCCCCCAGCCCAGGTTGCTCCCAGCCCCGTCCAACCCGGCCTTGAACCCCTCCAGGGATGGGGCAGCCACAGCTTCTCGGGGCACCCTGCGCCAGGGGCTCACCGCCCCCACAGCCAACAATTTCTTCCCAATATCTCATCTCACTCTCCCCTCTCTCAGTGTCAAACCGTTCCCCCTCGTCCCACGGCTCCCCTCCCTGACCCAGAGTCCCCCCCCAGCTCTCCTGGAGCCCCTTTAGGCACTGGAAGGGGCTCTGAGGTCTCCGCGGAGCCTTCTCTTCTCCAGGCTGACCCCCCCACCTCTCCCAGCCTGTCCTCCCAGCAGAGGGGCTCCAGCCCTCCCAGCATCTCCAGGGCCTCCTCTGGCCCCGCTCCACCAGCTCCATGTCTAAAACCAACCCAGGGCTCCCCACCACCGTTTCTGGTCCCACATCCCCGCTAGAGACCGGCTGCTCTGCCACAGCTCCGGCAGAAGCCGCAGCCCGGCACAACGCGCCTCACCGTCCCCCGCCGAGACGGCCCCGCTGCTCTGACTCACGCTGGAAGCAGCCCGAGGAGCCCTCGAGAGGAAAACACACGGTGTCTTCGCCAAGACAGAGGGAACAGCCGAGGGCGGTTGTTCCTGCAGCCGCCAGTGCCGGGGACACCTCGCCAAAAAACACCTTGCCGGGTGCCACGAGCCCGCTGGGCCACCGAGATGGGAGATGACAGGGTGACACCAAGGCGCGCGAGCAAGGGGGCAGCTCTTGGCCATGAAGACTAGAAAGAAGGGGTGTTGGCCTTGAGCAACGTCGGAGAACATGGGGTTACCTGCCCCAAATCAACCACCGACTGGAGCGGAGCCAAGCAGAACCCAACGCACCAACTCCTCCCTCTGGGGACGAGGGGATAACCCCTCTGCAGACAGGGACAGGGCGGAGGAGCACCCCTCTGTCCTGGCGCCCGCACTTCTTGAAAAGAAAAGCAGAGATTTACCATTTAGCCATCCCCGGCGCACAAAAGCAGCAACAAATGCCGCCCCTGCGCATCTACCTGTGACCCGGGACAGAAACCCCAAACCTTCCCCTGCCGCCGTGCACGAGCCTCGTCGAGAAGAATTAACCTTATAAGTCTAAGAGGGTAATCAAATCTCATGCTTCAGGGCGTAAGCCGATCACCAAAGGGGTCAGGAAGGAATTACGGCCCCACACTAGCAGGGGATTTTTGCCTTTCCCCTGATGTAGACCATATTGGCCATCGCCAGAGTCAGCAGGTTGGCCCTGAAGGACTGATGGTCTGATCTGTTATGGCAAATCCTCTCCAGTAATTCCTCTAATGACATTAGTGACTCTTACTTGCTCTCCTCCCTTGGTTTTGGCTTCTGCTGGAATTCTGGTCTCCTCCGCGCGGGTTCCTGGTCCGTGCGACCATGGGAGGCAAAAGCCCGGGCGTGCGCAGGGACGGACGCGCTGACGCCGTCGGTTGGGTGCGAGGTGCGTGGGAAGAGCTTCACCCCGCAGCAAAGGCTTTGGGGAGCCTCAGCTCAACCTCAACTCTTCCTGAGGTTCCCAACGCCAAGGCGGCCCCAAACCACCGGTATTGCTGAATTCCGCTTGCAGCGCGAGTGGAAACACAGGCGCCGAGAGCGGCTCTGCCTCCACCTCCTTGCACGATCGCCGGTGAATCCTTCCTTCTCCAGCGCATCCAGGCACTATTCCCATTCCCCATCCCTCTCTCGCCCGACACGCGCAGGTTGCGGCGCGCGCCGAGGATGATGCACGCTGGCCCGCCGCGGCTGGAGCTGCAAGACCTACGTTTCCAGCAGCAGCGCCGTGGCATGAAGCCCCCTGCATAATTCAACAGCGCCGGGCTGCGCAGCTCCCGGGGTGCGGAATGGGAGAGCTGAGCTGTGCCCCCCCGTGCTGAGCCTCGGGGGGAGGGGGGGGGACGCTGTGGAGGCTGAGAGCAGCCCCGAGGAGAGGGACTTGGGGGTCTGGGGAGGGGAAAGCCATCCACAACCGGCACCGTGCGCTGGAGCCCAGCGAGCCCCCGGCACCCCGGGCTGCATCCCCCGCAGCGTGGCCAGCAGGGCGAGGGGGGGTTGTGCCCCTCTGCTGCGCTCTGGGGAGACCCCCCCGCAGTGCTGCCTCCAGCTCGGGGGCCTCAGCGCAGGAGAGACATGGAGCTGGTGGAGCGGGGCCAGAGGGGGCCCCGGAGGTGCTAGGAGGGCTGGAGCCCCTCTGCTGGGAGCGGTGGGGGGGTCAGCCTGGAGAAGAGAAGGCTCCGGGGAGACCTCCGAGCCCCTTCCAGTGCCTAAAGGGGCTCCGGGAGAGCTGGGGGGGGACTCTGGATCAAGGAGGGGAGCCGTGGGATGAGGGGGGGACGGTTTGACACTGAGAGAGGGGAGATTGAGATGAGATATTGGGAAGAAATTGTTGGCTGTGGGGGCGCTGAGCCCCTGGCGCAGGGTGCCCCGAGAAGCTGTGGCTGCCCCATCCCTGGAGGGGTTCAAGGCCGGGTTGGACGGGGCTGGGAGCAACCTGGGCTGGGGGGAGGTGGCCCTGCCCAGGGCAGGAGGTGGAATGAGATGATCTTCAAGCTCCCTTCCAACCCAAACTGTTCTATAACTCCATGAAGATGGTGCCAGAGCCGGGGTTTACGCCAGCTGAGCCCCACAGCCCCAGCAGCCAGGCATGGGGGGGACGTTTCTGCTCTCTGACCTCCACCAGGAGAGGAAGGGAGGGGGAATGAGATGCAGCAAGACTGCCGTTAGCAGACAGGTGGTGCAAAGCAGGAGGGTTGTCACCCCCCTTACGGAGGTGACCGATACCGTGGCGGGATGGGGCAGATCGGCGACCCGCTGCCCGCAGCAGCCGTCCATCATGAGATGTCCTCTCTTCTCGGTGTGTCCTTCTTCCCCAAAGAAAGGGAGCAGCGAAAAGAATCGATTGCAAAGCCTGAGCCGACGGCCAATTAAACAGCTTCGCTGACGCCCGACTTAAAACGGGGCTGCGTTTTCGGAAGAGCAAAGCGACACGTGGGGAGCGGTGCTCCCGCGATGGGTTTTGGAAGAACGGGCCCGGCTGGAGACGCAGTCGCCGTCAAGGGAAAACCAACGTCCCCCAGAGCCGGGAGGTGGCCTTTGGGGACCACACCTGACATCGGGGAGATGCTAAAACCGCGGTGAGCGGCCGCGCCGAGTGAATCCCGCTGCTAAATCCCACCCGGACTTGGTTCGGTCGGGGGGACCGCGGTAAGGTTCTGCGTATCTGGCCAAGCCCTGCGCCGAGGAACGGCTCAGCGTCCCCCCAAAAAAACGCCTCCCACCGCTTTGGCTTCTGCCTTTGGCAGAGAACCGCCTCTTTCCTTTCCCGAAGGCTTATACAACAGGGCTGGGCTCTGCCATCAACCTCCAGCATTACCAAATATTTTCCGTTCATCTGACCATCTAATGGGGCTCCACGAGCTGCAAAGCTCTCCCCAACGCAGCGCCGCCCCGTAAAACGCACTCCAGCTTCTTCCACAAGCCCTAAACGCCCCATTTCCCGCTAATTACGGGATTAAAACAGTGCCACGAGCAACTGGGACATTATCAAAAAACATTTTCTGCCCAGCCCATCCCCCAGCCACCAAATAAAGCCGTAATGAAGAAAACCTGCAATTTTCTATTGTTTCGCTGTGGAGCAATAAACCAGTTCATCCGATTCTGTTATTTGCCACTTTTGAAGCATTAGGAATATATACACTTTTTTTTTTTTTTTTTTCCTCTTTTCTCTGGAATAAAAGCAGTAGAAAAGACCACGCCGGGGCATCAGCCGCGATGGTTGGCCTAAAAGCAGAGCTTTGGATCCGCTGAGCCACGCTCAAGGACCGCGAGAAACCACGGAACAAAGGGGCCACGGAGCCCGAAAATCTTGTGGTTACGGGGAAATACATCACTGGAGGCCATCACAGAGCAAACCCGGTGCGGCAAAGCGCTGCCGCTCAGCCGGTCTGACTCGAGGAACACATAAATTAAGGAAAAATCTGGTTGTTTGTTGGTTTTTTTTTTTTTTTCCCCCTCTGAGATCCTCGCATGTATTTCTACACACATGCACACTCGTGCGTGTCAAGGGTTTGGCTTCAACAGAGCACAAGGGAAAAAGAAAAAACCCTGGACCCATATAAGTTTTCAATTGCGAAGGAAAAAAAAAATAAATAATAAAATAAAGTGCATAATTTGGGTTGTTTGCGTTCAGAAAAATGGATACTTGTTGTGGCTGTTTTTTATTGGAAAAACCTCACGGAAAATGTCAACTGAAATATATTTTCTGCACGACATTAAAAAAAAAAAAAAATTAAAAAAAAAAAAAGGGGGGGGAGAACGAACTGGAGAAGATACTTTCTTCTGGAAAAGCGCTTAGATGGAAACGGCGTGAGGAGCTCCAAGATGAGGAGCAACGCCTGGGTGGGGGCCGCGGCTCCCCGCCACGGCAGAACGGGGCCGTTTGCCTGGTTTTGGGTATCCGCCTGAATCCGGCCCCCAGTGCCGAGTTTCGCCCATCTGCTTATTTTATGGGTTGGGGAAAAAAAAAAATAAAAATAAATAAATCACCAGTTGGCCCAAAATGGGATGGAAATGGGTCGTTTGGAAGGAGGATTTTGAGAAATACTCGACGGAGGGAGAGAGGGCGAGGAGGGAGCGGGGCGGCGAAGGGGAAGCACCGACCTGCCGATTGCGCTCGTCCGTGATCCGCTGGATCTGGATCTTTTTTCTCCCCATCTTCTCCGGAAATCTTCACCGCACCCGGCACGACTTCGGTTTCAGGGGAGGGGAAAAATAACCCCCTTTTAAAACGCTTTCATTAAAAAGCAGGGGGGGGGTGGGGCTTTTTTTTTTTGTTTTTTCTTTTCTGGATGAAAAACAAACCGAAAAAAAAAAGCCAAACCAAAACAAAATAAATAAAAAAAAAAAAGGGGGGGAGTTCTGCGCCGCTCCTTGCTCAGTTCATGGTATTCTCCAGCGCGGTCGGATCCAGCGGGGCTGAGCCGTCAGCGGCTGCTCAGGAACCTGCGGGAGGAGAGAGACAGGAGTGAGACCAATTGTCCCCAAACCCCATCCAGGACGCGGCACTCTCCCGGCACCGTCCCCACTGCCGGCACGGCTCCGACCCTCCAGCCCAGGGGAGGACTCCGCTCCATCCTCCCGCTCGGCTGCAGGACCTGGAGAGCTGCAAAGTGGTTTAGAACCATCGAATGATGGACTGGTTTGGGTTGGAAGGGACTTTAAGGGCCATCTAGTCCACGAGCAGGGACATCTCCAACCAGGTCAGGCTGCTCCTGGTCCAACCTGACCTGGGATGTTCCCGGGGATGGGGCATCCACCACCTCTCTGGGCAACCTGGGCCAGTGTCTCGCCACCTTCAGCGCCTCAAAAATTCTTATTTATCCAACCCGGTCTCGAAAAACTCCCCAAGGACGGAGCCCGAAATCCGCCCGCGCCGCAGGACACGTGTGAGCCGGGCACGGCGCTGCTCATCGAGGGGGAGGAGACGGCAGCAAAGGAGCCCGTGAATCATTATTCCTCTGTGACACTCCAGACTTTTTTTTTTTTTTCTTCTTCTTTTTTATTAAGGGGGGGGGAAATAAAGTCATAAGCAGCCGAGTGGCTGGTGATTAGCTCGGGCAATTTAAATCCGTCTCCAATTTCTGCATTAATCTTCAATTTGGAATTTTAAAATGTCTTTATTTGATTACTTTAAAAAAGCCCCTAAAATCAAGCACAGAAACCTAATTTTTCTGGGCGAGGGGAGGAAGGACTCCAAAGGAAGCCGAGACAGCCCGGGCTTCGACTGTGCTCAACAACAGCCCCACGCCGGGTGTCTCCATCCACCGGGGGGGTACGCGGATCGTCTCGGGGGCATCGCTCGTGCCGGGGGCGATGGGGGGTGGTATAAAGGGGGAGGAAAGCCATCCAGTTCATTTTTCCGCAGGTCTCTTTTTCTCCTGGTTCTGTGGCCACATAAGAGCAGCGACAACATTGCATTTAAGGCGAGGGCGCCCCGTGCCAATACCCGGGCAGAGGGAAAAGCCGGTCCCAAAAATAGCTTCCTATCTGCCTCGCCTCGGCAGCCCCCAGCCCTCCCTCTTGTTACGAAAAGCATGGAGAAAAAAAACCCAAACCAACAACAAAAAAGCTTTTTCTCCCCTCCCCTCATCCCAAATTCATCCCCAGCCAGCCCTGACCCAGCTCCTCCTGCTCCTCTCCCGCCCCAGAGCACGGAGCCCCCCCCTGGGCCCCCCCGAAACCCCTCCAGCGACCTTGGCCCCGTCCTTCGCCTCCGCATCAGACCACGCTCCGACAACAAACAAGCCCTGACGGTCGCACTCCCACACTTGTTTTTCGGGGTTCATTGAGTCGTGTGAGTCACTTAATCTTTTTCCCTGGTTTTGGTTTTGGGTTTTGTTTTTTTTTTTGGGGGGGGGGGGGTAAAATTATTCATCGCGCGTCATGCTGTGGGGTGTCAGCACTGGATTGAGCAGCGGAGAGGGGAATGGGGAGACTTTCCCCCACCCCCAACATCCGTAATTTGCCCTCCAGGGAAGATGTGCAATGAGGAGCGCAGGAAGGAAACCGGAGAGACGAAGGGCAGCAAAAATCCCTTTTTCTTTCCTCTGAAATCCCACCAGGAAGACTCTTTGCAAGGACAAACCATACAGTGATGGCATTTGCTGCTTGAATCCTTACTTCTCTAAATTGGTGAGTGTTTCCCCTCCCAGCAGCAAAGAGGAGGGACCGTCCGGCTGTGAGCAGCACCGGCACTGGGCGGGATGCTGAGCCGGTGCCTGGGGGATGCGCTTTGGCTGCTGCTCCCCATTCCTCTGTGGGCAGTCCCGAAAAGGCCAGTCTAAAAAGCATCGCCAGGCCCGGGGCATTGCCTGCCCAGAGCATCGCCGGTCCCGGAACATCACCTGCCCTGGAGCATTGACTGTCCCAGAGCATCAGTTGTCCTGGAGCTTCGCCTGACCCGGAGCATCGCCTGCCCTGGAGCATCGCCTGACCCGGAGCACCGCCTGCCCTGGAGCACTGCCTGACCCGGAGCACCGCCTGTCCTGGAGCACTGCCTGACCCGGAGCATCGCCTGCCCTGGAGCATCGCCTGACCCGGAGCATCGCCTGACCCAGAGCACCGCCTGACCCAGAGCACCGCCTGTCCCAGAGCATCACCTGTCCCACAGCATCTCCAGTCCCAGAGCATTGTCCATCCTGGAGCATCACCTGTCCCGGAGCATCGCCTGTCCCGGAGCATCGCCTGTCCCGGAGCATCGCCACTCCGGTTGACACCGGTGAGGAGGCACCGGGCTGCCACAAAAGCATCCCTCAAAGGCCAATGATAGAAAGAGCCGAAAATGAGAATTTTTGTTTCATGGGGGGCCGAGGCGAGGATTTCGAACAGGCAGAGAAAATTTGGCGGAGGAGAAACTTTCCGCCGAGTTTGCTGTACAGCTTTTCCCTTCGGAGTTGCCATTTCTTTAAAAGGGCTGAAAAATATTCCCCTTCCCCATCTTCAAACCCGCCGGCAGCAGGGCGAAGCAGCACCAGCTCCGCATCCGGACCCGGGGCAAGATGCTAATTCCTTCCTTGTGCTGCAGCTCTTGGACAGAGTAAACCGTCTGCAAAGACAGCGGATTTACTGTCCAAACCAGAGAGGAACTCTCCAGAAGCAACAATAAACACTGGAGAACAACGGGCAGTAAATTTAAACCCAGTGAAAGGAAACATGTTTTAACGCAATTCGGTTTGTGGGACTTCTTCACAGGACGCTATCGCGGCCAAAAGCTCCACGGCGTTCGAAGGAGAGATGGGATGTTTGTAGGGACGAGGAGAAAACCCCGGCGCTGCTCATCCCTGCCCTGAGCTTCGCCCGAGCCGGTGCTTCTCGCTTGGGAGCGACGGGATTCAAACCACATTCCCCCTCCCCGGGCTGCAAATAAAACCCGGGTGTTTTGATACAAATCAGCTTTTTCAACCACCAGAGCACGTTTCCTCCTCTTGAATCCCGGCTCCCGGGTCCTCGGCACCACGGCTGGATGGGGACCATCGTCCCAGCCTCGGGGTTTGCTCGGATAAAGTTCGCCGCAGGAAAAAGGCAACTTTAAAGCTTTTTTTTTTTTTTTTTGCTTGTCATCATGGGGAGAAAAGGGGTTGGAAGCGTGATGCTCTTGAGCACTCTCCCCCTGCACGAGAAGGAAAACACCCTATGGCAAATGTGGGCCTCGGATGGGAGGAAAAGGAGGGATGGGAGGAAAAGGAGGGATGGGAGGAAAAGGAGGGATGGGAGGAAAAGGAGGGATGGAAAAAAGCACGGCACCGTTTGCTGCCCTCCAAACTCATCCAACAGAGGGGATTTAAAACTCCTCCCTTTTCATGCTGCCGGTGTTGGAGTTGGGGTTTTGGGGTGGGTTTATTTGGTTTTAGATTGGTTTTTTTTTCTTTTTTCCCAACATATTTTTATACCCCAGGTATTTTCACGTTTCCTGCCCAGGTGGCTGTTTCGCAAAGTCCGACCGCAGGCTCCAGTTTCTGCTCAGCACCTGCAAGCTCAAGAAACCTGGAGAGACGCCCTCCCTCCTGCCCACCGCGCCGGCACTGCCCCTGGCCGCTCGGACCCAACCCAAAAGCACCGTGCACCGAGCCGGCCGCCTCCGGAGCTGCTTTTCCTCCAGCAGCAAATCGCTCTGGCTCCCTAACTGCTCCCCCTCTCCAATCACCGGGATCACCCCTGACCCTCCTCCACGATCAGGTGGAATCTAAGCATCTAAACCTATACATAGACAAGCACCCAAAGCGCAGGGCTTCGAAAAGGAGTTAAACTCCTAAATAACTTTTAACTCGGGTGTTTTTATTCAAGATAACACCCCCAGTCATTATATCATCTTTCCTTCCTTCTGACACAGCAGCTTCTTTCTCCTTAGCCTGGTTTTCCAAGGAAATGAGGCTCACGCCATCCCGTGGCGCACACGGGATGAGAAGGCACCCACCCCGCGCGGCATCCGAGCCCACGGGATCTTTCCGTGCCATTTGGGATGAGGCACTGAATTTCCCAAGCCACGACACCCGTCAAGTCGCACCACCACCGGCAGATGGGTTAAGCCCAGCCCTTACGAGACACTAGAGAATCTCCGCAGCCCTGTAAGGCAGGCTGGCTTGCCCAAAAACGTGACCCGGCGCCATCCTAAACCAGGCGTGGGACAGCTCAAACATCAGTGGGTGCCACCCCGGGGCACCCGCAGCCTCCCCCCCCAGGGATGCCGCCATCCCCAGTGGTACCCGTCGCCATGGCGACCATCTCCACGCAACCACCGAGCATCTCAGCGGCCGAGGGCGTCAAAGGGGAACCTACGAACCTGCTGTAGAGCAAGTCACGGGCGCTGCCCCGAGCGAACGGCATCGGCAAAATCTCATCCCATCCCTCTTCGGCACCCGGCAACCTCGGCGAGGATCGGGAAAGGGGAAATTCGGCATCACCGAGAAGAGCCGGGAGGGAGGCAGCCCGCATCCCTCCCTCCTGCCCTACACCCCCTCGCGCGCTCGCACAAGTATGACTATCACAGCAATTAACACACATGCCAATTAACTACAAGCAGGTGCTGGTTAACTCTGTGCTGAGTAATTCATACCCGGCTCCAAGCAAATTGCTTTAAATTGGAGAGACGGGTGAGGGAGCAGAGTTAGCATTTTGCAAATGGGGGAAGAAAGAAAAAGCAAAGAGGGATCTCAGCGAGAAGATGTTTTTACAAAACAAGGAATTTGGGGGTGCGGAATCCACAGCTCCGAGAGCAGGGGAGGCAGGGGAGATGAGATCTTTCCTGGATTTTTTACCGACTCCACATATTTCCCGCTCCGTTTTCCCTATTTCTACCTGGTTTCCCCTTGGCGTCGCAGGAGCAGAGGGGTTCTTTGCGCCACTCCGTAATTTGCCACTTTTCCATTTCTACTAAACAGCCCCGTATTTCTCTCCGCGCGAGCAGGGGCGCTTAAGAGTCTCACATCCACTTTCTGTGGCCATCGACTATTTTTCATCTACTTTTATTGCATCCCTTTTTAGTTGCCTCCTTACTAATGCCGGCGGTGACGCGGCCGCCCCTCTCGAAGGCGATGATATTAAGCTGTCCTTCCTTAAAACCCCACCTCGTAAAGCCTCGTGCGCTCAGCACGATGTCAGCTTAAATAAACCAACCCTTGCCTGCGCAGCTGCAAAGGAAAGATCAAAAAGATGAAGCCAAAAGCTTTAGGAAGATAAATAAAGGCAAATAAACGCATCCTCTCCAAAAACGTATTTGCCTTTCGAGCTCATGCCTTTCCCGGCGTGCGGCCCCTGCGCTCACGTGTGGCACCGCGCTCCCCGACCCAGAAATACAAGGGAGAGGCGGCGTTACGAGCGACGGCAAAATTTGGTTGGGTTCATGGCGGCACCGGTTCAAGGGAGGTTTTTCCCATCTCCGTCCCCCAAACCGGGGCCACGGGGACGTCCTCGGCGGTGGGGAAAACCGCAGAAGCAGCTTCAAAGGACAGCTGGCGGCTGGGGCAAAAAAGGAAAGAAAAGGGAAAAGAAGACAAACGCTCTCCTGCGAAGATGCTGAGTGGGACCGACGCGGCTCATCTTACGGAGGAGATGAATGGGAGGATGGATGGTAACGGCACAGAAAGTCCCAAATTGAAGGGAGAAAAGTGGGCGACAGCTCCCGAGGAGCACAGCCCGCTCTGCCCAGGCACCGAACGCTCTCTCTGTCGGACAAACCCACCCTTTACCCAGGATTTAGGGGAATTCTCCCAAAGAAGGGTTTATCCTGACTTGGCTCCATCAAGCCAAGGGGATGGCTGAGAGTAATGGGTCCAAACGCAGCGGGATGAGGGGTCCCTCCCCCGGGGAACCGGGCACCCGACGGCACCGAATTCACCGAACCCGGCCCAGCGGGGCCAACATTTTGGGGGGGGGCTCAGGGTTTATCCACACAAAGAAACAACCGCAATAACACACTGCATGGACACCTTCCCCCATCTCGGAGCATCTCCAGGCAAGGAGGACCATTGCAAGAGAGCTTCAGCATGCAGCATGTGGGTTATAAAGTGCAGGATTTGTCCCGTCTCTCTGTCCCACAGCAGGAGAGAGCCCATATTGGGCCCAACTGGCCCAGGTTGCCCCGAGGAGCTGTGGCTGCCCCATCCCTGGAGGTGTTCAAGGCCGGGTTGGACGGGGCTTGGGGCAACCTGGGCTGGGGGGAGGTGGCCCTGCGCAGGGCAGGGGGTGGCACTGGGTGGCCTTTACGGTCCCTTCCAACCTAAACCATTCTGTGATTCAATGAGACACCGCTGTGGTGCAAACCAGCGTGCGAGCTCAGCCTGCCGTGGGAAGTGGTTTACACCCAACCGTGCACCGAGCCGCTGCCGAGCCCTTCGCCACCCCGCACTGGGGTAAGGGCGCCGGGGGGAAAGGACCCAGAGGAGGGAGGGAGCGGTGATGCTCCGGAGGTGGTAACGATGCTCCGGAGGTGGCGAGAGCAGCCCCACGCCCCGCTGCAACGCTCCCCGCTGCAAACTTGCAGCTTTTCCCGAGAAAAGGGGTTGAGTTGAGGCGGGATGTGGCTGCGCCGCCACGAGGAGCCGACCGGCAGCACCCACGCAAAGCTCAGACCCTCCACCCGCTGCAATAAGAGCCTTAAAAAGCCACCGCAAATCAAAGAGCGAACGGCAGCCGGGGTGCCCAAGCTGCGGCTCGAGGCTCCCGGTATTCGCACCGGGCACAAACCGACGGAGCAGTTTCCCCACCCACGGACAGGGCTGGAATTCCATCCCTTAAGGACGTGGATTTAGCTCAAGTCACCTCTTGAACCCGAGTGTTTAAGCGCAGTTCTTGCCTTCCTGTTTCCTTTCTCGCTGACGGCCGGCTCTGCCTTTTGTGACTTCATTGTTGGGGTGGTGTTTTGTTTTTTTTTTACCATATCCTCCACGCTGACACCAAGGACTTTTGAGTTTCCTCCTGGACCTGCAGGACCGGCTTCCTTCTCCTCTGCGGAGGTGGGAAAAGCCCCTTTCCCTAAAATCTGCGTTCACATTCATGTCACTCTTCTCCTCCTGCAAAGCCACCGGCGCGATGCTTTGGTGCTTGCCATCACCTCGCCAGCGAGCGACCGCCAACGGACGGAGCCGGCTTTGCTGCGGGATGGGGGGCAGCACCCCGGGGTGAGGGGGGACAACGCAGCGAAGGGGTGACACATCCGCTCAGGGATGTCCCTGGCATGGCAGCGGGCAGCTGCCTGCGCATCCCCAGCCCCGGCCACACGCACCCCCGAAGGAGTCCCAACTCGCCCGCTTCGCATTGTTTAGCACCTCTTTATCTACAAACCGAGATCAAAACCGCACAAACATGCTAAAGTCTCCTCCAAAGCTTCTATTCTGGTTTCAGGATGATGCTATCTGGGTTCCTGTGTCGAGCCTCCAGATGCAGGCAGGGGGAGGGGAGAGGAAAGCGGCCAAAAGGCGGCTCCGGAGCAGGACCAAACCCTCCCCAGGGTCAAATCCTGCTTGCCCAGCAGGTGCAAACCCAACGCCGAGCCGCGATTTCGGAGCTGGGCCCCAGTTTCCCCAGGATGGGGCCGGTGGCAAAACCAACGGGTTCGTCGTTGTCCTCCTGCCCGTGCAGGATCCGTCCCGCCGGCTGCAGGTACGAACCTCGGGAGGCTCAGGAGAGGAGAAGGGAAGGCTGGATTCAAGCAGGCCCCCGAGGAATTTGAAGAAAAAAAAAAAAAAAAGAAAAAAAAGACAAGACACATATATTCCTGACCCAGATTCAGGCGCTCTCTGGAGAAAAGCAGATGCCAACCGCGCAGCCAGCTCTGCTGAGCTGTAACAAAACCACGCGCCGTGCCAAGACCGGCACAGTCTGGGGGAAAAAAAAAAAACACCGCGCAGCCCTTAAATGATGCCGGAGAACTGGCATTTGCCTGCGCAAGGCGGGGTAAAAGAAAGGATTTGGGGGTAATTATTAAGGCGGGGTTGATTTTCTCTTCCCTTGCAGCTCGCGCACCCGTTTGGACCCAGCCAACACCCGCCAAACAAGGGTGACAGCCCCAACGTTGGCACAAGGACCGGAGGTACCGTGGCAGCACCCTGGTCCCCCGCATCCCGAATCCCACCGTTTCATCCCACCCCGCAGCGAGCCAGGGATGCCATCGCATCCAGCACACCCGGAGCTCGTCCGTCGGGCGCTGCAGGTGACGGTGGGCACAGCCGGTGACCTTCCCCGGCCAGAGCCAGCAGAGGCTGGAGGGGACACGGGGCAGCTGGCGGGAGAAGGGAGGCTGAGCAGGAGCCCCGGGCAAGGTCACCGGCAACTCCGCGGCCCCGCTTGGCGCTGGCTGAAAGCCAACCGGGGAACCGTCCTCACCCCGTGCCAAGGCGAGCACACACGGCCTCCGGGAGGATGAGCACATGGGACAAGGGCACTCGGGGACCTGCGGTCCCTCACGCCGTGCGGTTTCCCCAGGGTGGCAGCTGGTCCCGCCTCCCGGAGGGAGATGCTGCGGGGATGGACCGGCCGCACGGCACGGCGTTAAACCAGAGGGGTTGGACAACCCCTTGTTAAAGCGACCTTTAAAGCACCCTGGGAACAGCAACGCGCAAAGGCTGATGCAGCCACCAGAAAGGACCTTGAGCAGTGACCTTGGCAGTGGCATCCTCATGGAAGGGGTCACCCGTCAACCCGAGCCTGGCTGCGGTCTCCCGGGTGGCTCAGCGGCTTCCCTGGGTGTGCACTCCGAGGCTGAGGACCCTGCAAGCCCCGGCTCCCCGCTACGGGCACAGCATCCCCTTTCCCAGCTGGGACCAACGGCTTGCACAGGGCAGCCCCGCGCCACCTCCATCCCCATCCACCCTCCATCCCCATCCATCCTCATTCACCCTCCATCCATATCCATCCCCATCCACACTCCATCCCCATCTGTCCTCCATCCCCATCCACCCTCTATTCCTGTCCGTCTTCATCTGCCTTCCATCCCTGTCCCCATCCATCCCCATCCCCATCCATATCCATCCTCCATCCCCATCCATCCTTATCTGCTCTCCATCCATCCTTATCTGCTCTCCATCCCCATCCCCATCCACATCCATCCCCGTCCCCCCTCTATCCCCGTCCATCCCCATCCGCCCTCCATCCCCACACATCTCCATTCATCTCCATCCTCCCTCCAGCCCCATATCCATCCTCCATCTCCACCCACTCTCCGTCCCCATCCATCCCCATCCATCCCCATCCATCCTCCATCCCCAGGGAGAAGCCACCAGACCACGCAAAGCTGTTCCCTTTCCCTCCTGTCCTCTATCCATCACCAGCTCCAGAGCTGGAGACTGAGGGTAATTTTCCCCTCTGCACTAAGTAGGGTTTTCTAAATGAAGGGAAGCGAGAGCCCATTATCCGGCTCCGTCGCCCACCCCCACGGCTCCCTGCAGGGCATGAAATAACCACCTGCCAGCTCCCCGTAGCCCCGCGCCGTGGCAATGATATCGCAGCTTCCCCTGTCACTATTGTCAGAGCAAAATTTAGATACCTGGTAATGAGGAGGTTTAATATGACAGATGAGAGGTTGACTCATTAAAAAAAAAAAAAAAAAAAAAGAGCGAGAAGGAGAGAGAACTGAATTCGGGGTTGGATCCTGCGCTTGTAAATCAGGAAGCTGTCAAAGTCAACCCCGTGCTGGTGGGGAGCAGAAGCAGCTCTCGACCCCAAACCAAACCCACGGCGGAGACCTCTGCCGGTGCTGAGGCCACAGGGAGGAAAAGGAGGGGGGGACAGAGGGGAAAGACGTGGACCTCAACATCACCCCGGGGTGCGCCCATCCCCCAGTGCAGCCCAGCAAGGTCCCTGAGCCAGCACCCTCGCTACGGTCATCGGAAGGATGTTGATGACTTGCAAGTCCCAAAACCCAAGGTGCCAAAGGGGGACAACTGCTGCCTTCAGCTCCCTCACAGTTGGGGGGGACGGGCAGAATCCCACCACCGGGACACGGGAAGGGGGTCCCCAGGGGGGGCTTAGCAGCATGAGGAGGGTGAAATCCTCCCTGCAGGGAATTTCGGGGCTCTCCATGCAAAGGGATGGGATTTCCCCCAGTAGCAGGGGGGACAACTCTCTCCTCGCGGCGGGTTTTACCCAGGGGAAACTCCACGAGACCCGACTGTTGCTCTGAGCCATCCGCGAGAGAGGTGGAAACCCACAGCAGCCCCACGGGACATGGCGGAGAGCGAAACTGTCCCGAGGGAAACACTCCTCTTCCCTCCCATGCCAACGGGATGGGACTGGGGACGTGTCCTCCACAGCCAGCCCAGGGCATCCTGCGCTCACCTTCCCTTCACCCACGGGCAGTGTGGCACCAATCTCCATCGTGGCTGGGGACCCCACACCCCGCCCAGGAAGGACCACCCCAGAGCAGCTTTGCAGACCCTCCGGCACCCAAAACCTGGGAGATGGGGCTGCCGAGAGGCCGGAGATCCCCAGCGCCATCCTGGAGTTCAGCCCTCCAGCACGATCCTCCCTCTCAGCGCACAACCCCGGCAGTGCCGTTCCCAAAGGCTCAGCCCTTCCCCGAGGGCCACCAAGATCCTTCAGACCATCCTCCCAAAACCACTTCTATTTTTTTTTTCCCACCCCAACGCACTGGTGAGTAATAGCGGCAATGCCAAAAGTCACGGGGCCGCTTTTATTCACCTCTACCGACCGCTAACTGCATCCATGGCCAAAGCAGCCATCACACCCATCGGGTCCAAAGACGCAAAGGTAATGTAGAAGCAGATGTTGCTCCTGCCTTGCCCCATCCCACGCTCTTGGTCAGGGTTTACCCATCCCAAGCTCCCAGGCAGGGAGCACCGGGCTCCCCAAGGGCTGCGGGGTCCAGCACCGGCGGTGCAGAGGAGCTGGTGAAGCTGGTGAAGCCAGGAGTTTCCCATCACTGGGAAGGGGATGGTGGTCAGCAGCTCCACTTGACCATGAGAGGAAGGATAAGAAGTACATGAGCTTAATTACCCAACGATATGGCAATGCTGAATACTGGGAGGGTGACACCGGAGCAGAGCTCACCTTGGAGAGATGGATGGGCAAGATGGGGCCAGCAGCACCAGGAACGGGCAGGACCAGGCTCCTGCCTCCATCCCAGTACTCAGATGCAACCGTCACAGCTCCAACCAGCCCCTGGCACTTCCAGACTGGAAACAAAACCACAAAACCCATCATCGTGGCCTCCTGCTTTTCTCAGAGGTGGACCTGCTCATCCATCCGTACACGTCCTCACCATTTCCACCCCAAAAACCAACTTTACTCCGTAGCCACAGGCTCATGCTCGGAGCATGCTGCCATCTCCCAGCTGGAAGCTTACCACCAGACACTGCTATTAAAAAATAAAGCAAACAAAGGTCCACAAACAGCAGTAATTTTTTGGGACCATGATTTGCAACCAGAGACCGAGGCCCCAAGCATGAGGAACTGAGCAGAAAGAGCCATCCCTTGGCCCCAAAAGCTACAGCCCAAGTGCTGAGAGGAGAAGGGGCCACTGAAACCCACCGAGAGGTGGGTCCTGGTGGACCTACCAGGGTCCAGTCACCACCAAACCCGAACCAAACTCACTCTAAGTGAGCAGGAGGAACTGAGATGAGATACCACTGGGCAAAAACGGGTTTAACTTCCTCTTCCCCTGCACGGCCTTGAAAACACCGTGGCTCCAACCCGGCACATAAAGAACGTTGCATCAGCCACCACATCTGCCGCTGGCACCAGTGCGAGGGGACCCCCGATCCGGACCGTGGGCACGGCACTGCTGGAGAACCCCGGGGACCACGGGGCAGCCAGACCTGGGGATGGGGGGGACAAACCAGCTCAAAGTCCCTTGCCCCCGGCGGGACTCGGTGGGCCTGGGGGAAGCCCAGGGGGCCGGATCCTCACCCCACGTTCCCAAGCCATGAGGCAGCAAGGCGAGGGGGGGTGAGGATCCGGCCCCGGCACGTCAGGCGGCCGAAATCCAGCCAGACAGCTGGTTCTCAGCTGTCGCCGCTCACTCACAAGATGCACATTCTAGACACAGGCGCACAGATCCCATCCTCCCCGCTCCCCGGCACCGGCCGGGCCACCAAAATCCAGCCAAGCCACAACCCTGCCCACACCGATGGCCATCGCTGGGCAGAGCAGCCCTGAGGAGAAGGACTTGGGGGTGTTGGTTGATGAGAAGCTGACCACGAGCCGGCACCGTGCGCTGGAGCCCAGCGAGCCCCCGGCACCCCGGGCTGCATCCCCCGCAGCGTGGCCAGCAGGGCCAGGGGGGGTTGTGCCCCTCTGCTGCCCTCTGCTCTGCTCTGCTCTGGGGAGACCCCCCCACAGTGCTGCCTCCAGCTCGGGGGCCTCAGCACAGGAGAGACATGGAGCTGGTGGAGTGGGGCCAGAGGGGGCCCCAGAGATGCTGGGAGGGCTGGAGCCCCTCTGCTGGGAGGACAGGCTGGGAGAGGTGGGGGGGTCAGCCTGGAGAAGAGAAGGCTCCGTGGAGACCTCAGAGCCCCTTCCAGTGCCTTAAAGGGGCTCCAGGAGAGCTGGGGGGGACTCTGGGTCAGGGAGGGGAGCCGTGGGACGAGGGGGGGCGGTTTGACACTGACAGAGGGGAGATTGAGATGAGATATTGGGAAGAAATTGTTGGCTGTGGGGGCGGTGAGCCCCTGGCTCAGGGTGCCCCGAGGAGCTGTGGCTGCCCCATCCCTGGAGGGGTTCAAGGCCGGGTTGGATGGGGCTGGGGGGAGGTGGCCCTGCACAGGGCAGGGGGTGGCACTGGGTGGTCTTTACGGTCCCTTCCAACTCAAACTCTTCCATGGTTCTGATTCCCATTAGCAGGGAGAGGCACACCCATCCAGTCCCCATCCCAGGACGCATCCTGCAGGAATAGTGGGGCAAATTAATCTGTTTAACAGGTTGGGCTTTTTAAACCCACCTAAAGCTTGTGTTTTAGCAGCATTTAGGTGGGGGGGGGAGTCCCTTCTCTGCGGCTGTACCAAAAGCCCCGTGCCAGAGGGGCAGTGATTTGGGCCAGCTCTGGTGTTTTGGGGGTGCAAATGATGCCCATGTGCTCACCTTGGGCATCCCCAGCAAACCGCGGGGGCGATGCTCAGGAGAGCGTGGGGATGCCCAGCCACTGCGGGAAAGGCCAAAATTTGGCACTTTCCAGGAGCATGGCTACATCCCGGGTCTGGCAGCCTCCAAGCGCCCACGCCGGAGCATCGGCAGCACGCAGCTGCGGTTGGAGCCAAGGGCTTGGTGGCTGGTCCCAGCTCGGGTCTCCAGGGGGACAGCAGGGAAGGCGCTGGGATGTGCCTGCGGCACAGAGGAGATGGATCCCGAGGGCAGGCGAGAGCTCAGGAGCCGTCGTGAGCGCTCCTGGATAAACACCAGTCACGATTCCTCTTGGAAAAGGAAAAATATTGGGAAGTAAAACCCCCAATAAGGTGGTTTTTTTTCTACAGACTTGCAAAAAGGGTGAGAGAGAAAGCGTGGTTTTCAGAAGGGGCGAGTTTGCGGGTAGAAATGAAAATATTTCAGTCCAAATTTTTGGCTTAAGGGTGGGGACATAAAAATAAAGAAATAATAAAAAATAAAAAAATAGCTGCCCAAATCGATTGTTTGCTTGAAAGAGATGGAGGAGGAGGAGGAGGAGGAAGAGGAGGAGGAGGAGGAAAGGGCTTTGAAGCCATCGGGACCCCACCGTTGCCCCCGGGCAGCCCTTCGGTTTCGAAAGCAGAAGCCTGGGATGAGCCCCGTGGCCCCAAACCCTGTCCCTGCACGGGGCCAAAGGGGTCTCCACGTCGAGCAGAGGGGAGGATCTGCTTCACCCATCCCCAGCGACGGTTAAAGGGTCTGGTTTAACCCAAAGAGCGAAGTTTATCCTCCAGCCCCGTTGTGTTCAAGCCATCCGTGAGCATCAGGGCCAGGGCAGCACACGCGAGACGCATCTTGGGAGAGAAACACTACAAGCACTTCTGAGGGATGCCGTCCTCCTTCCTATGGGTTTTGCACCTCGCAGAAGTGGATATTAAGATTATCAGCATTATTAATTCTAACCCCGGGTAGGATCTGGGCAGTCCCAGCCCCAAAAGAGTAACAGCGAAAAAAAATCCAACCAAAAAAAAAAAACAAACCAACAACCCGGAAAAAAAAAAATAAATCGAGGTGGAAAAAGCTTTTTCTAGGATGAGCCAAGCCCAGCGCCACCACGTCCATCCCTCTCGTGGGACCGGCCGGGCTGGTCGCTAGAGCAAACGCAACATTTATGAAACAGCTAAAGGAGGAGAAGGACCAGGAGGGAGAGCCCCGACACGGTGCTCCTGCCGTCACCTGGTGCTGGTGGTACCCGGCTCACCTCCTCACCCGTGCCGCCAGTTCCCGCCACACCGGGCAGCCCGGTGACGGCACCGAGCAGGAAGGCGTTAAAAAACCCCGGTACCCAACCTCAGAAGAACCACAATAAATAACCTCCCCCAGTAAATACTGCGGGGGCTGCTCCCCGCTCGCCTTCCTGTTTGCTTTCGCAGATCCGGGCTGGGACGGCCACCTCCATCCCCCAGCTCCGGCCCGGCACGGCGGTGGCCATGGCACCCTCCGCCCACGTCCATCCCCGGCATCGTCCCCGCCGTGGGGGACCACCAGCTTGCCCGACGGGCCGGGTTTTGTTCCCTGGGGACAGGCACGAATCCTGCTGCCTTCTCCTTGCTCGCCTAGGTTTGGTTTTATTTTAAGAGGAGGAAATCCCGGCTCACCCACTGCCCGGTGGTCAGCCCCCTCCTCCCTCTGTGCCTCAGTTTCCCCTTCTCGCCAGGCAGATGATCCTCCCAACATGGGAACTGCCCCCTCCTCCCTCCCTCCCTCCCCACGCAGCCCTGGAGAAAAAGCACCGGGTCCTGATTTACGGGCACTTTTGTGCTTTACCACGAACACAAAGGAGAGAGGGAGGGGGGCGGGGGGGGGGGGAAGAGAATTAGAGGCACACTCACATCGCAGATCTGTGTCAGGAGCAAAAAGGGGGGTCTGGGGCAAACAAGCTCCCCCCCCTCTCGGCAGAGCAGCGGCGACCGCGGAGGCTGACAATAGATAAGGGCTCTAAATTCGGCGCTGGGCTCCGGCACCGGGTTCTGTAAGGCGAT
Organism: Vanellus vanellus; assembly: GCF_965231255.1. NCBI lineage: Eukaryota > Metazoa > Chordata > Aves > Charadriiformes > Charadriidae > Vanellus > Vanellus vanellus. Next base: position 2,785,030 of record NC_138932.1, read on the forward strand.
CGGGGTGGGGGTGTGCCGGGCTGTTTATTTGGCTCCAAACTCCGCACCGCCACTGCAGCGTCACCCGTGTTTAAAAAGGGAAGGAACGAAAAGAGGGGAGAGAGAAAAAAAAAATTGGAAAAAAAAAAAAAAAGGGGGGGGGGGGGAGAAAAGTGCACACATACGGTCAACAATAACAACAAAATTAAAAAAAAAATCAAGAGAAAAGGAGTTGGGGGGGGGGGAATAAAAGGAAACCCAGTTGGGCTGGCAAGGTTTAAAGCGACGCCTGTTTTAAAAAAAGAAGTTGCTAATTTTAACTCTCCAGTGGAAAGAGTGAGAGGTACTTACAGGAGCCAGGGTGGCTGCGTCCTTCTCCGCGGCCGCTGCGCGCCGGCGGCCGGCAGGAAGCGCGCGGGATGGAACCGCTGTCCCTGCGCCGCTGCCACCCCCAGCAGCCGTCACCGTCACCGTCACCCCGGCCCCCGATTCCCCCCCAAAACCCTCTTTGGGGCGTACGACGGCGGTGAAAGGGCAGAGGCAGATGCGAAGGCAGGAGGTGGTGGTGAAGCGCGCGGAGGGGGAAGGGAGCGGCCAGAGCCCCGCTCGCTTGCCAACAGCTGCCGAAAGCAGCCCCCGGGCTCGCTTCCTCCGCCGGCCCGAGCCCGGGGACACGGCGGCGTTAGGGATGGACCCCACGAGACCCCCGGGGAGGACGAGCCCCGCTGGTGGGTGGGCACCGTTAGATGACATTTCTGACCACGTTGGCTTTTCCCGTCCCCCCCCTCAAGGAGAAAGGGCTTTGAAGACATTTTCCTCCCTCACCAACCTCACCCCCACCCCCCCCCACCACCACCACCGCCTCCTCGGTGGCAAAATAGCGGATGAGCTCAGCAAACCAAAGCGCAGGGCAGAGCGGTGACCACGAAAGGCCACCCGGCTCGGTGGGGCGTTCAAAGGTGACCTCCAGCAGCACGATCGCGTTTCAGCGGCCGCACGGGGCGGCAAGAAACCATCGCGTCACCCAACCCAGGATCCCACCTCTCCCCCGAGCCCGAAAGGAGCAGGGAGGGGGATTTTGGACCCTTTTTTACCAGCTTTCCCTGGAAATAAGGAGGATCCTGAGGGGTGCAAACAGCTCGGTGCCGGGGGAGGAGGCACAGTGGGAGCCCGGGAGCTGCAAACTCCACCAGTGGGGCCGGAGGAGGCCCCGGAGATGCTGGGAGGGCTGGAGCCCCTCTGCTGGGAGTACAGGCTGGGAGAGGTGGGGGGGTCAGCCTGGAGAAGAGAAGGCTCCGCGGAGACCTCAGAGCCCCTTCCAGTGCCTAAAGGGGCTCCAGGAGAGCTGGGGGGGGACTCTGGGTCAGGGAATGGAGCCATGGGGCGAGGGGGGAACGGTTTGACACTGAGAGAGGGGAGAGTGAGATGAGATATTGGGAAGAAATTGTTGGCTGTGGGGGCGGTGAGCCCCTGGCGCAGGGTGCCCCGAGAAGCTGTGGCTGCCCCATCCCTGGAGGGGTTCAAGGCCGGGTTGGACGGGGCTGGGAGCAACCTGGGCTGGGGGGAGGTGGCCCTGCCCGGGGCAGGGGGTGGCACTGGGTGGTCTTCAAGGTCCCTTCCAACCAAAACCATTCCATGATTAAACCTCCAAGCAAAGATGATGCCAGGCGGTAGGCAGCAGAGGAGCGGACCCGTTGGCCCAAAGGCTCTTCCCAAGCGCTGCAAATCATCCTCAGGCTGCAAAAATCTCCCCGCGAGAGAAGCCGTCTGGCACAGCCCCGGCAGCCCGTGCGTGCGGCGACGGCCACGTGATTTACCGAGCGCGGCCGCAGCGAGATGATACGCGCGTCTTCAGGACATGAAAGAGTCGATTCAATTAAGGTCACAGGCCCGAGAAGAGTTTTCTGCAGCAGATGCGGTTGGGCAGAGAGAGGTTTTCCCGGTGCGCCTCAAACGGGGTCGGCCTCGGGAAGACAAAATGCCTATTGATCGCGGGCAGCGATGCTGCACGGCGCAGGACACGAGGAGGTGGCTTCGGCGGGATTAAATCGCCCGGTGCTGGTCGTCGCGCGCTTCCGAGGCACGATCGATACCGCTCTTCTAATTGCTCAGCTCCTCTCGCTCGCAGAGCGAAGGGGACGAGTTTCAAAGAAGCCCCCGGAGATGCTTTTCCGAAATCCTCCTCCCCGGAGCCGCCCGACGTGCTGCCCCGCTCCTCGGAGCGAGCGATTACACAGCTGCAGAAATCGCTCAACTGCTCCTCCCCTGCCCAAAATTCTGGGCTGGCACCGGGGCTTTGCGAGAGGATCAAAAAAACCCGAGAATTTATGTCAGCTTAAAAAATAAGGCGCCGTCATAACCGGTCAATATGGAGTTGATGGAGCTGAGCATCCCGTCTCCAGCAGGAAGTGGCGATTTGGGGGAGAACATCTTTAATTACAGAGGGATCCTGCCACGGCTCGGCCGGGGGGGCCGGGAGGGGCGCAATGCGTGGGGACAGCGATGCTCAGCGGAGGGTCCTGTCCTCCGCTCCCACCCCCGGGCTCCAGCAGACCCCGCAGCAGACAGCCCCGTCCTTCCTACGCTCCGTTTCATCATTCACTGCATTAAAAAGCACGACCGTCTGTCGTATTTATCTGTGCCCGAAGCGAGCGGACCGGAGCCGGTCCTGTACCAGCACAGAACAGCAGCAGGATGGACACGGCCGAGCCATCCCGGCCCCGCTCTCCTCCGGCACAAACCCGGTGTCGCCGAGATACAGTGGGGCCCTTCCACCGCGTTCACCCCAACGCAAGCCTGTGGAGCTGCTCTTGGTTTCTACCAGCACAACCGATGGCAAGATGAAGTAGTTGGGGGGGGTCAGCCTGGAGAAGAGAAGGCTCCGGGGAGACCTCAGAGCCCCTTCCAGTGCCTAAAGGGGCTCCAGGAGAGCTGGGGGGGGACTCTGGATCAGGGAGGGGAGCGATGGGATGAGGGGGAACGGTTTGACACAGAGAGGGGAGACTGAGATGAGATATTGGGAAGAAATTGTTGGCTGTGGGGGCGCTGAGCCCCTGGCGCAGGGTGCCCCGAGAAGCTGTGGCTGCCCCATCCCTGGAGGGGTTCAAGGCCGGGTTGGACGGGGCTGGGAGCAACCTGGGCTGGGGGGAGGTGGCCCTGCCCACACAACAGGGTTGGAAGTGGACGATCTTTAATTTCCCTTCCAACCCAAACCATTCTATGATTCCATGAAGCCCTCAGCTTTGACCTTGCGGAGGAACCGGTGAATGCTCTCCCCATCTCCCAGCGCGAAGCCTCCAAAGGAATGACCTGTCCCCTCTCCCGCACTAAAAAACCACCTCAACCCAGCAAAACTGCTCGCTAAGCACCCACCAGAGTCCCCTCCTTTCAGGAGCTGGGGTCAGATTATTTTTAATAATCTTTCCTTCTATCGATTCCAATATGAGGTACAGAAGATACATTACACGAAACCAAAGAGCCCTCATAAAACGGGTCCGCGGTGTTGTCTCTACCACAACCTCATCGCGGACGAGGGAGACGCAAACATTTACTGTAACAGCAATAAACGGGCGAAGAAGGTCGAGAAGGGAGAAAACCCAGACAGCGGGGGGGCCCTCTCCCGATGGCACCTCATTTCTGGGGAACACAAGGGACCAAATAATGGTTGGTTTGGCCACAAGTCTCATCCAAAAGGGGAAAACCAGGGGAGGGAAACCCTCCTTTGTGCCAACACCCCCGTTGTACAAAAAAACCCCACAAAGCCCCAAATCAGCACCGTGACCATGGCTGGGATCCAGCAGATCCACACCGGGGAAGACGGGTGTTGGAGAACCATGGAGGCACCCACTGTTGGGTGCCAGGCTGCAGGACCTCAAGCGGGTGCTACCTCCCTGCCCCACACCAGCTTTGGGGACTCTGGTGACCAGTCCCGCTCACTGGGACCCCCATGCACCCACAGAAAGAGAGGGGTGCGCAGCCAGGCAGGGTCCTCCCTGCCAGCACCAGGACCCGCTACTCCTCCTGCCACCGGAGCAAAGCTGTAGGGACAGATCCTGCACTAATTTGGGAGTCTGAGCCCCTGAGCTGCATCCAGCTGGCATGACCTCCACAAGGACAACCTCCACGAGGGTGACCTCCACGGGGATGACCTCCACAGGGATGACCTCCATGGGGACGGCTTTCATGGGGACGGCTTCCATGGGGATGACCTCCATGGGGACGACCTCCATGGGGACGACCTCCTCACCCCCAGCCTGGAGCGGGGGAGACAGTCCCAGGCAAGCGAACTCCAGAGGGAAGGCAGTGAGAGCCCCAAGGTTGGGATTTCCCCCCTACCTGCTACGCAGACTCCTGCATCTTCTGCTCCTGCCAGAGGATGAGCTGCGGCCACCGCTCCTCAATCAAACTGCAAAAGAAAAAGCGAGCAACCATCAGTCTGAGGGGACGGAGGCAAGGCCAGGGCTCCCCGCATACACCGTCCGAGCATGGCCAGACAGAGGGGACAATGAGGGGCTCCCAGTCCCCCCCCCCCAGCAGCCCTGGGTGAGGGGACAGGAGCTGGAGGGGTCTCCTCCTGCACTGCTCTGCTCCTGAGCATCACTGCAAGGGCTGCAGAGGCTGGGTGGGACCTTGCCGGGCTTCTGCAAGGCAACCAGGAGCCCTGACGCTATGAAACGTGGAGAGCATCCCGGTGCGCGGAGGTGGGGATGGGATATGGGAACCTGTGGGACTGCAAAAGAAAGGGGGGGGGAAAAAGAGGAAGAGAGACAGGTATAAAGAGACCACAGGGAAAAGAATCAGAATAGTTTGGGTTGGAAGGGACTTCTAAAGGCCATCTAGTCCAACCCCCTGCCATGGGCAGGAACATCTTCAACTAGACCAGGTTGCTCCAAGCCCTGTCCAACCTGACCTTGAACACCTCCAGAGATGGGACATCTCCCACCTCTCTGGGCAACCTGGGCCAGTGTCTCACCACCCTCATTGTAAAACACTTCTTCCTTATATCTACTCTGAATCTACCCTCAAGAAACCAAAAAGAGCTCAGGAATGAAAAATAAACCATAAACCAAAAATTATCATTAATGAAGGACGAGATCCAGCCCGGCAGCGAGTCGTTCCAGGCTTGAAGAGAACTCGGCGATCTCAGTGAAGACCCCCGTGGGGAAAAGCCCCGACCTGTGCGCTCGGCTGCTTTCTCCTGGGTAGTGCAGCCCAAAGCGGCCCTCGACCGGACCAAAACGCCGCGGCCCAGAAGAAAACGCGGCCCTTAAATTCATCTCGCTCGCCCCTGCAAGATGGGAGGCAATCCATAGGGTGAAGCACATCTACCAGTGGCTGTCACCATCCAGCGTGAACGGTGTCTCTCCCGCAAGTGAGAGGAACGGTGCTTTCTCCCACCGAAAAAAAGGGAAACTGAGGCACGGCGGCCAGCACCCGTCTCTCCGAACGCGCCGCGAGCTGCCGTTCCCGAAGCCGAACTGCAGCCTTACTGCCGGCGCCTGCAACACAGCGAGGAATTGTGCTCAGCTTTCCGGCGTCCTCATCCTCCGCTTCAACCACAAAACCAGCCTTCCTCTCCCCGGCTGCCTCCCCTCCCACGGCCAACTCATTTCCTGACATTACAAAATTCAGCCCCAACAAAGCCGGAGCGAGGAGCGCGTGGCTCCAGCCGGGGCTGCACCTACCCCGAGGAGCCGCGCAGAGGGGACACCCCAAAACAACCGGGGTACAAGCGGCTTTCCAGCCTCCCCAGAGCACCAAACCTCGTGCCGCACAGGCTGGGGTCCTGCCCGATGGACCGGCCACAGAGTTTCCCAGCGTGGGGACAGACGGACGAGTCGGGCTCCATCACCTCCGTGATGGGAGAGCAGCGGAGAGAAGGATGGGGGGCTCCAGCTACTGCCCCGCTTGCACCCCGTAACGCCCAGACCAACCTGTTGCCCCTTCTCCCCCCCAAGACCACCCCTTTATTTCCCATAATAAAAAAGATTGTCCCACGTGGGGACAGGGACACCCACAGAAGTGTCACCTTGCTTAAGCGCCACACTCCCAGCCGGGACGAGGGACGGTGCTATCTGCTCTTCCACTTTCTGCCCGATTTCAGCTGCCAACTCGGGGGTCAGGGGCTGCTTCTCTGCCAACGAGCCCCCCCCCGAGCACACCGGGACACTGTCATTAGTGCAAACCCCGCTGTTACCGCAGGGACCGGTGCCGGCTCCAAGGGACGGAGTCGTTAGCGTGAGCGGGACCACCCTTGCACCAAGGGGCTGCACCCACGCCACGGATGCCGTCCTCGGTGTTTAATGCAAAGAGTGTCTTGACAGGCTCCTGCCCCCCCCCCCAGATCGGGGTAGGAGCAGCTCTTGCTGCTCTCAGCGTCGCGGCGCCTTGCAGGGCTGCTGGCAGAGCACCCGCGCTCCCTGCCACCACCCTGCCGTGGGGACCGGGGACCGCGGGCTGGGCTGGGCTGGGCTGGGTGGAGGATGTGTGAACACGTGGCTCGGGGCTGCGCTCGGCGCTGGCTCTGTTCCGGGCAGCCGAACCCCTGCGTGCCCCGGGGGACGCAGGGCCAGCTCCGCCATCCCGTTGGGATGCAACTTGGGGGGGGACGCGAGGCCAAGCGAGACCTCTGATGTGTTGTCCCCCCTTGGTGGGGGATGCCGGTAGACAAGCCGGGAGCATCCCTGTGGGATGCAGGATCCCTGCTCACGGCCTGAACCCGGAGCCACGTGCCCGCGGTGCCAGCCCACACGCCATCGTCATGGGACAGCCCGCACAGCCAAAATAGGGACAGCAAAAATATCCGCGGCTGGTTATTCCCAGCAGCCTACATCCCCGGCTCCCAGATGCTCTCCATCACCCCTGGCGTTACCACGATGACCGTGGGACAGCGCCATGCAGCCCTCAGCCATGTCACAGTCCCCAAACTGTGCCAACTAATGGCAATGCCTTTGCCGAGCCACTCCGGCAGCTGCGGCGAGGTGGGAAACCCAGGGGGGGGTCAGGATCGGTCTCAGGGTGTTTCACCCGGCAGGCAGCTCTGACGGAGCCCGCGCACCCCCCTCCAAGGGCCTGATCCCACCCCAGCGCAGGGGTGCAACCCAGCGTCACCCGGTGTCACCCACCTCTGGATCAGCCACCAAGACGAGGATGAACGGCACGGGGAGACGGACCACAGCGCACACAACCTCAGGGGCCCGATCCTCTCCAGCCCCACGGCGACAGGGTCGCTTCACGCCCCGGCCGCGCTGCAGAAGCCCTTCAGCCCCGGCGGTACATCCAGCACCAGTAAACCCCAGTGAACTCCCAGTCCCTATTTCATAGAGTTTCCAGCTGGGGGAAAGAAGCAAAGCCCCCACACCGGCTCCCTGTGTCCCTCCACACACACCCTGTGACCCGGCGGACGAGCATCCCAGCACCGCTCCCAAAAACTCTGGATTCTGGGGGATTTCGAAAGGTCACCGTCCGACCTGCTGCGGCACGGTGAGAGCAGGACCGGGCCACCGGCAGCCCCAAGGGACCCCTGGGCCGCCCCGTCCCCGCGGCACTGCCTGCTTTCGAAGCTTTTTTTCTTTTAAAGAGAGAAATGCTGCCCAGGAACGGGGAAAATATCGTGTTTTCAAAGCGCTCTGTTATTTTATAAGCTGGGGGGGGAAAAACCACGTAGGGGAGGGATGGAGGCAGCAAAGGCAAATGAATTCCCCTTTCTAAATGAAAAAAAGGAGGGGAGGAAAAGGGGGGAAAGAGAAGACGATCTTTCTGTCCAGCTTTCGGACAGAAATGCTGAGCAGAGGATAAAATTGTTCCTGTTTGAAAAGCGAAACTTCGGTTTCACCCGGCGACGAACCAAAACGGCTCAGAGCGGGATCTGCCCGCGCCCCCCCTCCCCCCCGAGGGCAGCAGGAAAACCTCCCTCATGTGTGCAGAGTTGGGGGGATCTCCTGGAACCCCCAGTTTATTAACTGCTGTGGTGGGACTGGTGCGACCTGCGGGGTGGCTGGTGGAGCTGCTCCAACCTGCCCGGAATGATGCCGGAGGAGGTGCTGGGATGGCTCCCGGTGACTGCGCTGGATATCGGCTCAGGTGATGCTCGGCAGCCCCTGCGCCGCAGCCAGGCTTCGCTAACACCCCCAAATATATCTATATATTCCCATATAGAGATATACACCCTCAAGTATATACGCCCTCATATATAGATCTCCCCAAATATACAAATACATAACCCCATATAAACACATATATATATATCCCTGACTATATATACATATACACACACTATATATATTCCTGACTACAGCTATATATACTATATATATATATGTATCTCCCTGACTACATCATATATACTTGTAATAATACCCCCAAATAAATAACCCCCCTGAGCCGGCGGAGGAAGGGCGTCACGCAAACCCCATCCTCACCGTGCGCAGAAGGCTGGAAGACGCCAAATCGCTCAACCCCGCTCCCGGCCCCGTTATTAGATCCATCACCAGCCAATTAAGCCGCCGGCAAGAGCTCGCCTCGCCACCTCGGCAGAGGAAAGCCTCGCGGCGGCTGGCTCGGCTCAGGGTGCCGGCGTCCCCGGGGTATCCCGCAGGGACACTGCCATGGGGACATCGGAGCACACGGGGGAAAAAGTCGAGGGGTGAAGGGGAGATGGAGGAGGGGGGAACCATCTGCTGTGGGGCTCCTCCGGGGCCATGCGGAGCCGAAGGGGCCAAGAGGGAGGCGCAGATTGCGGAGGGGAAGAGCAGCCGACCGCAATCTCTCCTTCCCCTTTTTTCATGTTTCCTCTAGCAACGGGCTCGGGGCCACAAACATTTGGATGCCAAACCCTGAACTTCCCCCACGCCGGGCTCCCAACCCAGCTCCTCTGCTCGTGGACTCCCATCCCAAATTGGGGCGACCCCAGACCCCAGTTCCTGGGGCTCTTCCATGTCGGTCTCAAGGGGTCCCGGCAACCAGCATTAGCCAAAATTAGCGACATTAGCCACGAGAAACCTTGGCTCCCAAGTGCCCATTGAGCCGGATCCTGCACCCGAGTCCCACCACCGTCACCACGACAGGGGCTGCAGAGAGAGCGCCGGGACGGTGAATCCACCTCCAGCGGCAGGAGATGCTCAGCTGCCCGGCATGACGGTGCCGGAATGAGCGATGGCACAAAAGCCACGGCACAAGAGCCATGGCACAAGCCAGCCGTGCCGAGGACACGTCCACGCCGTGCAGAAGGTGCGACCGTCACCGGCGCTCCTCCAACACCTGGGATGGCTCAAAGGTCCCCCCAGCCCCAGGCAGGAGGGAGGGAGGGGGGGGGTCACCTCCCCTCTCCTCCAGGTCACCTTGCCGAGGCTTTGCCCCCACGAAGGGTCCCCAGCACCCTGCCCAAATCCAGCCCTTGGCCGGGTGCCGGACAGCCGCTCTCCAGCCAAGCCCCGGCCGTGCTCCAGGAAAGGTCACGGCAGCCGAGCGCGTGGCACAGCCGTCACCGCAGGTGTTGCGACAGCGGCCGCCGGCCCTGCCAGGACTTGGGGGACACGAAGGGGGTGCCAGGAGTGGGGGGGGACGGGGGACGGTGCGCGTGTGCGACCGTTGGAGCCACCGAGTTTCGGTCTCGCCGGCTGAGTTCCTCCTTGGGCGGCGGAGATGCAGAACCGAAACCTCCAGCTGTATGGACGCGGGGGCGGCCAGGAGGCGCAGGAGGGGACCGGCATGAATTTCGGGGCAAAGCCATGCACCGTGCCACGCCGGTGACCAAGGGATGGTGGGGGAAGCGTGGGAGGAGGGATAGGCACAGCGCCCACCCCTCTGCACAGCTGGGCCACCCCGTCTCCTTGTACCCCGCACATCTGGCGGGAGCAGAAATAGCCCTCGGCACGTGGGTGCCCACACCTGGGCGGGCTCCAGTTTGCGTGTCGTGTCCCCCCCTCCATCCGAGAGCCCATCCAGGGGCTGACACTGCCGCAAGACGTCCCCCCGCGTCAGCCGAGTGCCCATCAGCAGGACCAGCACAGGGTGGTCCTACCACCCTGATGCACCTCCTGCTGCTCCCAGAGCGGGGAAACTGAGGCACGGAGAAGGGAAGCAAAGAGCAGAGCTGGAAACACAAACATCCTCCAGCCCAAACCCCCATTACCACCCCCCGAGCAAGCCCCTCACCCCTCTCCCTGCCCTATCCTGCTCACCCACCGGCATCAGGAGGACCCCAAGCCTAAACCAGCCCCCAAACACCCGAGGACACGGTGGGGGTTCCCACGAGAGCCGAGGGACGCCGAGATGTGGGTGCCCCATGCCCCAAGCACCCAGCTCTTGCCCTGGTCCCCGTGATGGAGGCAACACTACAGGCCACATTGCCACCTGCTGGCACCGGCCCCGGGGCCCGACGGCACCGGCTAACCCGGTACGGGTATGACCGGCCACTGCCACGTTTGACGGGAGCTGCTGCTGCTGGATTCCCTTAACTAATTTTATCCGACTTCAGGGCAGCCCGGCACGGCACACGCGGGATTCCATCGCAGAGGTGCCAAGAGGGGCTGGGGGTGCCCCCACCCGGCTCGTGTCCACCGGCGTCACCGGGGCATCGCCCAAAAGGCCCCCAGTGCCGCTCCAGGGATGCAGGAGGGTCTACAGCGGCAGCGACAGCTACTCCGGATTTGCGATTCCAGCTCCTGCCGGCATTGCCGAGGCAGAGGTAAAGCAGAGAAGGCACCATCAGCCGTTTTGCCCCCCTGAACCCTCCTGCCTCCTCCACCGACCCCTCCTGCCTCCCCCAAAACGCCACCGATCCCATCCTCACCCATCTCTCGAGCCACGCTCTCCTTCCCGCGGCACGGCGGATCCTCTGCCACCGCTTTGCAGCCGCTTCACGTCCACGTACCGCCCCACGCGAGACACTGGGGGGGGGGGGGAGACGCAAATCCCACAATTTATCACCGACGTTCCACCGCCGCTGACCGACGCAACCGCCCACGGATGACAAGGAGGAAAATCGACACCGAGTTTGGTTCTTCGGCACCCGCCGATGGCTCCGGAGGGCGGCACCCTGGCCGGGGCGGTGGGTGCAAGGAGCAGGTGGGTGATGCTGGAGGGGGGTCCCATCCGCAACCCCATCCCAGTGCGCCCAGTGCTTGAGCACGCATCGGCGCCAGCACGGCCACTGCCGTGGGCTTGCATGTTTATGGCAACGACACGGACCCACGCGAAGGGCTCATGGATGGCGCCGGGAGTTGCCACGCGCGTGCCCGGCACGGCGAAGCACATGGGGTCGCACGGAGCGGGTGCCAGCTCCCCTCGCCCCCCCCCAATCTAGGAACGACCCCCACCTTGGGAAGGACCCCAAGGGAGTTTGCCCAGGGCAACGCTGCATTAGCCACCTCCCCGAGCCCGGACCCCCGGCCGGGCTGTGTGCCCCCGTGCCCGCTGGTGTCAAGACCGGCCGCCGGGCACAGCGAGGCGGGTCCAAACTCCAGGGCCACCGGGTGAGGTGTGGTGAGCCGGGGCTGCGCGCCAGCGCGTGCCAGAGCCGGGCGGGAGGGAGGATGGGAGAAAAATCATCGTAATTGAAGAGTAAAACCCGTGCCCCTTCACCCCTTCGCCTGAGTCAGCAGCCGCCGGCCCCGGGGACGGTTGGCACCGCCGGGACGGTTGGCATCGCCGCAGCCTCCCCGGGCTGCCACCCGTCCCCTCCCCATGGAAACCAAACAAACACCTTCGCCCAAGTCCAAACCCTCCAGCCCATCCGTCTCCTCGCTCTGACAGGCAGTGGCGGGTCCCAAGTCACCTCCCCGCTGCCGTTAGGTGACACTTTGGGGTGGCAGAGGGCTTCCCCACCCCGGGGAAAGGGGACAGCCACCGCGCCGGAAAATCCCAGCCCAGCTCCTTTGCTGGAAGCCGAGAGGTTTGGTGTGTTGGTTTTGGCTTTTTTTTTTTAAACCCGCTTAGAAGGTTGCACGGCAAAGGGGGGCGGCCGCCTTCCAGGCACCCAGCAGCCTTCAGCACCCCCCCACACCTCGCTCCCCCCACCCGCCGGCACCGGCACCCACCGTCGCTTCCAGATGAAACCCCGGCAAGTGGCCGGGAATCCATCCGAGCCCAGCGGGAGATGGGGCTGCTCAGCCCTGGGAAGCAAAAAAGGGGGTTCACCCCCGAGCCCCCGTGCAAATTCCCGAGCCTCCATGCAAAAGCGGGAGCTGCATCCCGATGGAGTGAAACCTCTGCCACCCGGCAGCCTCCAAAAACCCCAGCAGGGAAGTTGGGGGGGCGGAGGGGGGGGGGGGAGAACCCTGACCCCGAGAATAAAATCAGCCCTGGGAATAATAAATAAATCTATAATACTAAGTATATAATAATAAATATATAATAATAAATACAGAATAAAATCGGCCCTGGGAATAATAAATAAATATCTAATCATAAATCTATAATAATAAATATGTAATAAAATCAGCCCTGGGAATAATAAATAAATAAATAAATATCTAATAACAAATCTATAATAAGTATATAATAATAAATCTATAATAAGTATATAATAATAAATATATAATAAATATATAATAAAATCAGCCCTGAGAATAAAATCGACCGAATCGACAGGCTCAAGCCCCAAAACCCTCAGCCAGTCTCCGCGGGGAGGGCGCCTACTCCCCAAACTTCAAATCCCCTTTTTTAAAAAAAAAAATAAAATAAATAAATAAATAAATAAAAAGATATTTCTCTCCGGCGAAGTGCAGAGAAACACTCGCACATTCGGTGCCGTCGTCAGCAACTCCTACACCGCCCCCCACGTACGCCGCTGCGAGGGGAAAGCAGAAGGGGGATTTTATAGGCACCTACAGTGAAAAAAAAAAAAGAAGGGAAAAAAAAGAAAAAGATATCTCTGTGTAATTTGGTTAACCAGTCAACCGAGCGGCACGAATCCGTAGGAAACTGCCCCAATGACTCGGTCCCCCACCGGGCGATGAAACCTCCGCGGCCGGTGCAAGCCATCACCTCCTGGCACCTTCCTCTGACGGATCAACCCTTGGGAAAAATCCTAAATCCCAAATGCAACCACCCAGGATGAACGCGCCGGCACTGGCAAACACCAAAAAAAGGGAGTTTTTTTAAGTCTTGCTATCGCTGAGAAAACTTTTGGTGCGGCAAAAGGGGACCTGGCAGCGGCACCGTGGCGCTCAGCATCCCCGGTGCTTTTTCCCCTTAAAGCCCCAGCCCCGCAGTCCTGTAATTTAAAGCCAAAATCACGGCGTTCCGATGGAAAAGGGAGGGAAGAGAAGCGGCTCTCTGGCCCAGGAGCCAACTAAAACAAATGGAAAGTGTTTTGCTTTTTAATCTCGTGATTTTTTTTTTAGCTAATCCCTCCATTGGAAAGGGAAGACGGGCTCGGCGGCGGGATGCTGCACGTGCGGAGCCCCGGCCAGGACAGCAATCCGAGCCCTTCTTGCTCTCCATTCCGGTCCTTTTTGGTCAGATTTATCCTGACTTTTTCTCTGAATGACTCTACGGGGTTGGAGAAACAATAGCAGAGTTTGGGGAAACTTTTTAACGGGGGATTTTGCTGTATTTCTGTCTCTCTTTTATGAAGAGGGGAGTTTTCTCTTTTAAAAATACTCTTTTCGCTTTGGGTTTTTCCCCAGTTTAGCACGGGAGGGCTCAGAGGTAGGAAAACCCGCAGACCCCTCCACTCCCATCGGCTTTGCCCCTTTCTTGGGAGAGAAGCGGGGTCCTGTCCCTCACCTGGCTGGAAACCGGGCATTCATTCCGGTTGGAAAAGCCCTTTAAGACCATCGAGACGACGCAACAGGGAGTCGCGCTCCTGGGAAAATTCCTAAAAATAGGAAGTTTTAGAAGTGGGAAGGACCACAAACACCCAAGAATGGGGCTTGGGGGTTTGGTTCCTTCTCCGGCGCTGGGCAAGACCCTGGATGGGATGCAGAAGGGGAAAAACAAGAGCCAGGATAGGTTGGGGGGCTCCTCCTGACCCCCACCGCTGGGCAGCGCACCGGGGCAGGAGCCGGTTTGAACCTCTTTGCCGAACTTTGTCGTTAACCCAAGTAAGCGGAGAGACGGAGCCGGTGGGAAGAGGAGGAGGAGGAGGCCGTCAGATGCCATGCCCAGAGCCCAGCAGGGAAAAAAAATAATAAATAAAAAGAGTCGCATTTGCCCTATTTCTTATCTGTTTGGAAACGGCACCGCTTTCCCAGCTGCGGAGGCAAGCTCCGTTCCCAAGAATTTCAGCAAAGCCATGACCTCTTTCCAGGATCATACAGTATATGGTGGCGGGGAGCCAGGGCTAATTATAGGCGCAGGAAAAGGGGGAGAGAAGCGTTCGGAAAAGCTCTACCTTCCCAACGGCACGGCCCCGGCTCGGCCCCGTGCTGGGGACGCCCCAAAAGGGCTGCGAAACCCACGGCAAGGCGAGCAAACCCCACGGCAAGGCCAGCGAACCCGGGCGCTGCCGGGCATCGCTCTTCCCCCTTTTTTCTAGGATAAAACCCAGCGTAAACCGCGGCTCTCGCGCCGATTCCTGCCTTGCTGCGGCGCGGGAGGGCAGCGGGACGCGGCACCAGCACCGCATCGGCTGCAGAAATACCAAAGTCGCTCGGTCCAAGGTCGGGAACGCGAGCGTTCCCTACGGAGACCCCATCTCCTCCAGCCCAGAGATGCCACCAGCCCCTTCACCGTACCCTCCTGCGCCGGCGGCTGCCGCCCGCAGAGATGCTCCCGCAGCCCAAAGGCAAATAAATGGGCATTAAACTTGACCGGAGCAAACCACGGGCAAATCCAGAGCCTGGTTCGTGGCGGTTTGCCGGGCAATGTCAGAGGAGTCACCTCCCTCCTCCCGACCCCGCTGGATCCGGGATGTCGGAGCGGACGAGGAGACGTTCACGTAGTGCGAGACCTTCCAGCGAGGAGGAGGTTGGGCAGGAAAGCACTAAAACAGGCAGTGATTTATTTTTTTTTTTTAGCCACCAAGCTCCTCTTCACAGCCACGTTTCAAAACGAAAAGCAGGAAAGATAAAAATCCCACCTATTTTTTTTTGGGGGGAGGGGGGGGAAACAAAGCCAGCATCCCTCTCGCTTGCCACAATGGTTTTCGTTTGCCACCAAATAAAAATTGAGCCTCAACGCCGGCTGCTCGCTTATCCCCCCCCCCTCCCCGGCCTTGTACGCTGGCTTCCTTGTTTGCCTGCGCATGTGGGAACGTGTGGGTGTGCGGTTTTTGTTTTGCTTTTCGCAATCTTTTTCGGCAGACCGTCTCCTGATGGTTCGCCCGCCGCCAGCCGAGCGCGCCCAGCTCCGCTCCGCCATCCGGCGGGACTGACTCGCCACCTCTCCGGCTTTTGACTTGCGCGAAGCCGTTCTCCTCCTCCTCCTCCTCCTCCTCCCAAGCGGCTTCACAGAATGGGGCGTGCGGGGACCCCACGGAGCCTTGGGTGCTCCGGAGCTCTTCCCATCACCCGGTCGCCCCGGCACAGTCCCGCCGGATGGGGGGGGGGAAGGACGCCGACGCCGGGTGCTGCCCAGGGGAGCGTGGCGGTGCAGAGCAGCGGGGCACCAGCTCCAGCTTCCCAGCGGGAAACCGGCCGCTCGCTAAGGGAAGGAATCCGCCGGGTCGGAGCGATGCCCTTTTTAAGGCTCCCGCAGCAGCGGGAAGGGGTTTAAGCACGTACCGAGCTCGCCCTCCTCCATCCAGCATCACCTCCCGCGAGCTCGCCGCATAACCGGGCTAAAACCTCACCCTTGGCACCCGGGGCGCTCAAAAATGCTCCTAAGGAAGATCTAAACTCAGTGCAACCAAAAACCAGCTCTATTTTATAACACACCCACACCCCCCCCATCCCCATCCCCGCCACCAGCGCCCCAAACGGAGCAGAAGCCAAACAGCACCGGCGTCCCCGCGGGCCACACCAAAAGGCGCCCGTGACTGCCGGGCACCCAACACCCGCTCCTCTTCCAGCGGCCAAACGCGGTGGGAGCGGGACGGCGCAGCAGGCACCCCTCCCCGCCGAGCGCAGCCCACCTCGCCCGGGGAAGCCGGCACGTCCCGGCGCAGCACGTGGCGCCGACGGGGACGACACAGCCCCGGCTCCGCGGGCGACGCCGCCACGCGCGGCTCTAAGCCCTAACGGGATAACAAGCTCACAATGAGATCCTAATGAAGGATTAGCGAAATACAGTTTAAAGAGATTAAGGCTGGGTGCAGCACCGAAACTTTTTTTTTTTATTTAATTTTTTTTTTTTTTTTTTTTTCTTCCCCCCTAGAGCTCGGCAGAGGTGAGACCCGGATTTCAGCCGCTGCCAACATTCGCCGGCGACTCAGCGTGGGGTTTTTTTTTTTTTCCGCCGCAGTCATGCAAAGAGGAGCCGGGGCTGCAAAAAAAAGGATGGAGGAACACCAGGAAAAAAAAAAAAAAAAGAAAAAAAAAAAAAAAGATTGCTCGTGGCGCCTGAAAGCTCTGCCTCAGGCGCTTTAAAAGCGAGCCAGAGGCTTCCTTCATCTCTCCCCTCCCACACCAGTCCCTTCCCATCTGCATCCCAGCTGCGCCCGAGCGATGCTCTGGGTCCCGTTCATAATGACTGTTGATGTTATCCGCCCGAGCCGGAGCCTTCCAAGGAGCCCCAGGGAAGCAGGTACTCAACTCTCATTCAGGGAAAGTTATTAATATTAATTTCTTGGCTCTACACAAACAGAGCAAGAAGTCAGCCCCGGCCTCGAAGAGCTCGGCGCGACTGCCAGCCCCACGCGCGCTCCGAAAGGTCAGGAGTCTGGTTCGCCCCCAGATCAAACGACGATGTTTTAAAATAGAAAGCACCACATCTGGGGTTGCTTTTTGGGTTTTTGGGTTGGGTTTTGGTTTTTTTTTTTTTTTTGGTCACTCGTATTTGTTCCCCGCAACCACCAACACCAGCAACTTTCTCCTTTCCGAGAAAGGGCAACATGACTCTCACCCCATCACGGGAATCCGGGAGCTGGGGATTTGCTAAACCAGCCCCAAGAGCGGGAACGCCCCAGGGGGTGAACGGGCAAGCGGGGCCGGCACTGAGTGTGCCGAGATGGGCTCGTCCACCCCTAATTTCAGCCAAGTTGGCCAAAACCAGGCGACGAAAGGGAGGTGGGGAGGGGATCTGAGAAACATCCCTGTCGAGAGGCTACAAAACAAATCAAATGAAGATGTTTGGAGCCGATCCAGATGTTTACTAGTGACGCACGCGGAGGTATAAATAATTATCCGGTAGGAATTTTGTTCACAGGCAGCTCTCCCTTATCTAATCAGATCTCAGCGCGACGCGGCCCCGGCCTCCCCCCCTCCTTCACCTCCCCAGGCTTAAAAAGTCTTGAGAAAACCAGATGCGAAATTAAAAAAAAAATAAAAAAAATAAAAAAAAACCTCACTAGGAGCACCAATTTAATCCCATTAATCACTGGGCGCTCGGACCGGAGCTGCCAGGGCTCAGACCTCATCCAGGCACAGCTCGAGGAGGGGGGGTCGGATCCTGCCTGAGGGTGCAGAGCGGGGCTGGGGAGCCCCGTGGATGGCAGTGGGTGTAGGGAAGATGGCATTCGCGGGGACAGGAGCCGGCCACGGCATCGGCCGAGGAGCTCGCCTGTAAAAAAACCAACTGCTTAAAAATACACCCGCCAAGAAAAACCTCCCTCGTCCGGCTGCGCATTACCGACCGGCGGCTTCGGAGCCCAAACGCTGCAATTACCTAAAAATAAATGGACCGCAAAGCCCCGAGACGCCAAACGGCAGAGGGGGACGAAGACGGCACTGAAGGGCACCCCGGCAGCGCCCAGCCCGGCAAACCGGAGGGACCGCAGCCGCCAGCGACGGTGGCGGCATCACCGGGAAACTCAAGTCCGCGTGCGACCGTGAAAACAGGTTGAAAAAAACCATAAAAAGGTTTTAACAGCTCAAAAAAAAAAAAAAAAAAAAATAAAAAGCCCACTTCAGCTGAGTTTTCCCAGCCATTAGCATCACCTAACGCGCTGCTGCTGGCGCTGCCAGAACATGGAGCAGCCCCCCCCCCCCCCTCCTCCCCGGGCCATCATCGCCGATGGTTTTCCAAAAATTAAACCAACCCACCGTAGGCGAGGGTTTCGCAGAGGCCGGAGACGAGCCGTGTTGGGAAACTTACTGTAGAAAATTGGCCGCCGGGCTCTGGCTCCTTATCCCTACTGGTGGGAAAGTCTATAAATCTCTAATAAAGAGAAAAAAAAAAAAAAAAAAAAAAAAAGAAGAAAAAAAAAAAATCCCCTCCCATTTTATTCCTTCTCTCTCTTTTCCCCCCCCTCAACCCCTCTCCAAAGGATTGCGAAACCGAGAGGGCAGCCGGGGCTTGGATCTGCAGCATTTCTGAGTTCCTACGGAGTCTGGGCTCCCTGCCACCAGCAACAGCGGCTCTGGGGGTGTGGAAAAAGGGAGGAAAAAAAAAAAAAAAAAAAAAGGAGAGGAGAAAAAAAAAAATTAGGAAAAAAAAAAAAAAGTCCTGTTTATTTTGGGGGATGAGAGAGAAAACTTGCAATGCACAAGGCTGGGGGGGGGGGGGGGAGCAAGCACTGCGCGCTTTGTAATAATGGAAAAAAAAGAGTTTTGGTTCAAAAAGCCGGGATTTTGGGGGGGGAATACCGAGCTCGCAGAGGATGCTCTTTCCTGAGGTGCACACGGGTGACGAGCGATGTCCTCCGCACCCCGGGGAGCACCCATGGGTGCTGCCGGGGGCTATGCCCTGCCCTGCCGCGACCCCCCCGGTCACGGTGAGGGGAATTACCGAAGACAGGCTGGAAGAAAAGCCCGCTCCAGCCGTGACCCAGATTCCCCTCCAGCCTGATCCCTCACTGAAGTCATAATCCTTGGGAGGGCTTCTGGTCCTCTTTTTTTTTTTTTTTTTTTTTTTGTGTGTGTGTTAAAATACATCCCTGCGCGTCGCCATGGCGACGAGGGTGATGCTATAATTTCAGCATTATAGACTTCAAGTGCGAGAACAGGAGGGAGAAGAGGGTTGAAATATGGACGAGCCACACTGGTAATGTATTTAGGGAAAAAGAATGAGGGAAGAGAAAAAAAAAAAAAAAAGAAAGAACCAACCAAGGTGGCACCTTCGCTCCATCCTGGAGGGATGGGGGTGAGCTCCTGGGTACCCGCCCTCGGGCATCGTTTGGGCAGCAGCTTCCCCGGGCACGGATGCTCCAGACCCCGCAGGGCTTTGGAGGATGCAGGCTGCCACCCTGCCAGGACGAAGGGACAACTCACGGGGTCATGGAGGGGTTTGGGTTGGAAGGGACCTTGAAGACCATCCAGTGCCACCCCCTGCCCGGGGCAGGGCCACCTCCCCCCAGCCCAGGGTGCTCCCAGCCCCGTCCAACCCGGCCTTGAACCCCTCCAGGGATGGGGCAGCCACAGCTTCTCGGGGCACCCTGCGCCAGGGGCTCACCGCCCCCACAGCCAACAATTTCTTCCCAATATCTCACCTAAATCTCCCCTCTCTCAGTGTCAAACCATTCCCCCTCATCCCATCACCACACGCCCTCATAAAAAAATCCCTCTCCAACTTTCTTTCCTAAATTCCCAAGGCAGCCCCGAGTAGGATCACCCTATTTCGGTGCCCACCACAGCTCAGCACCCGCCCGGCGGCAAAACCAATCAACTCTGCAAAGAAGCAGCTCCAAAAAAAGCCACCCAGCCCTTTTTTACCTTCATTTTCCACCACCTTTCCTTTCCGCCTGGCTCTGCCCAGGTCAGGTCCCAGTGACATCCCAACGGGATGCGGGATTCCCCCGAGGTCCCGACGGCAGAAACCCCCCTGTTTTCCCAAGCCCATGAGATACCTCTGGGTGCTCTCAGCATCACGCTGCCCCTTCGTGTCCCCCCCCAGCTCCGCCAACCCCCAGGAGCCTCAAGCTCTCCTAGGAAAATTCCACGAGCTAAACCAGTTTTATCCCCCGTTTCCATCTCCCCTTTCCCTCCCCATCGCCCGGCACCGCCCCGGCACCCGCAGTGCCGAAAAAATTTCCGAAAGCCGCACAAAAACCCAACTGGTACACAAAACACCTCTGCCTAAACACAGCCCAACGGGCTGTGACACACAAACACCCCCCGGCCCCCCCCCGCCACGAGGGAGACGGGCTCCCGGGGTCCCAAAGGAAGCCGAAAAACCCCGGGGGACGCCTCGCCCCCACGCCACGCTCGCCCACGCAACCTTCCAGCTCCGGTCCGGTGCACGGCAGCTGGTACGGCGTCCAGCCTGCAGCCCGCAGCTTCGCCCTCTTCCCCGACGGCAAAATTTGGGTGGCCAGCATCAAGGGGGGGGGGGGGTGGGGAAATGTGGGAATCACCAATGGACCCGTGCCGGAGCGCCGGTGCCTGGCCACAGCTCAGAAAGGCAGCTTAAAAGTGGGAAACCTGGGAAGGCAGAGGGATGCTGGGACAAAAGGGTCTTCCGAGCCCAAAAACACTTGAAAAAATAAAATAAATAAAATAAAATTTTAAAAAATCATTGCAAAAATGGGATGAATTTCCAGCCATGGGACACCGGGGCTCGCACCACTCCGTGGATGCAACGTCCCATCTTCTCCCAGGTTGGGACCAGACCTTCAGAAAAGCTTGCATAACCTCAGGGAAAGGGTAAAAAAAAAAAAAAAAAAACAACAAAACCAAAACAATAATAATCAAAAATTCAGAACATGGTGTTTTGGTCCCCAAAGGGGAGCCAACACCCCCCCCCCACCCCCAAAACCTCAGCCCCCGACCTGGCAGCCCTTGAGCCATCAGGGTTGCTTTTAGCCGTGCCCCCGAGCTCCATATTTAGCCTCAGGAGGTATTTATCTTCGAGAAGCTAAAAACAAAGCGGCATTTGCATAATAAAAAGACCCCGTTTGCTGGGTACATGTGTAGCATGGCGGGACGCGCGCGTGTGTCGTGTCGCAGCGGCGGCGGCGCGGGGAAGCAGGCATGCAAAGCAGCCTTCCTCCCTCGCCAAGGTGAAGGTCACCCGAGCGGATGCTGAGCTCGCCGGTGGCCGGTCCTCTGCGCTGGGAAGGACGAGGCAAGAACATCTTGCCTTAGGGGAAACCTCTTCCCGACCTTCCCGCTTCCATCTCCTCCAGCCGGAGCAGCCGGCGCAAAGGCAGGCGTGAAATTCCGCCGGCGAAGGCGCACGCTCGCCTCCGGCTTCAAACCTCAAAGATCAGAGGACAATTAACAGGTTGGGTTGGGTTTTTTTTTTTTCCCCCAAAAAATTCTCTTGATTTACAACCAAAGCCGGTCTCACCGATTCCTCTCCTGCATCCAGAGCGAGGACCTGCCGGCAGCGTTCCCCCCTGGGGAGCAGCGTCTGCAGGGCGGCAATGAACTTGACCCAAGTTGGTTGGTCCCGAGGTGGCTCCCGGGGACACCGGGACCTCACCCCCCGGCTCCGGCAGGCGGGAGGTTGGGCAGCTCAGCCCTCACCCCTCCGACACCGGCCGTCACGCCGCGCCGTGCCCGAGCCTGGACCCGCCACTGACGTCATTGTTTTGGGACAAAGTCCCTTGGCGAACCGGTGCCACCCAACTCCCTGTCTCCTCCCTATCTCACCACGCCAAAACCCTACCGGAAAACCCAAAGGGGGATCCCACCGAACCCCAAAAAGCACCGACACCACCCCAAAAAGACAGACGCTCGCCTCTCCCAAACCGCCCCTCGGCACTAAAACACCATCTCTGCCGGGGGGAGGATCGATGGAGGGAGCAAGAAGCAGCAGAGCAGCCACCAGCTGCCGCGGGAAGAGGCTTGGCTGCCTTCGCCAAGCGCCATCCTGCTCCAACCATTTGTTCGGCTTCTATTTTAGAAAGCGCCGGGGCTCGGCGCTACGCCGGCTCCCAACCTCCCCACCGCCGAGCGAGGCGACAGATTTCTGCGAAGAAGGAGCGCCGGCTCCGCTCCCCCCATCTTGGCAGCCGGCAGCCGCGCCGGGGGGATTATTTTTGAACGAGCGAGTCGAGAGGTGCTAGTTTTCCCGGCGGCTCGGTGCCGGCGCGTGGGAAGGACGGCCGTGCCGAGTCAAGGGAAGGTTGGGGATGGATCTGGGATTCATCCTTCTGCCTGAAATCCCGGAGACGGGGCACGGGGTCCTTATGAGCCACGTGGAGACGTCCAGCGGTGCATGGAGCTCACCGGGAAAGCATCACCCCAGGGAAGAGGCATCCAATCCCACAGCCCTTCCCACGCCGGTCCACGCACTCCGCGGCGAGCCCGGCAGGCGCACCGGTACACCAGCCAGAAAACTGCCCCGAGCCCCCGGGACGAGCAAACCCCAACCCTTCCACCCCGGTTCCCACTTATCGAAATAAATTTGCTGCCATCGCAGGGTTTTCTTCAGGGCAGAGATAAGCACATGGTTTATCCCCGGTGATAACCGCGCTCGGAGGCACCTCCTCGCCACCGCCATGCAAGCACCGGAGGGGACGCTGGGTACCGCAGAAGGGAGGGGGGTTTCTGGCACGTTCTCAGCCGGTGCCCTCCCAAACTTACAGCTCCCTTCGGCAGAATTTTCAAGGGGAAAAATTTCCCCGCTTGGCAAAGCTGCGGCAACACCGGGGTTTTTCGGCCACTGCAGCCCAGCCGAGCGGCACCGGGGTCCCCTCCCGGCCAAGACGCTGCGGGTGCCGCAGGACACCGCACCCCCGGGGGACAGCCGCGGGTCCCCAACCGGTCACGCTCAGGCGAGACGGGTCGTTCCTCCCCAAGCTGTAAGCACACATGTACCACCTCCGTGGTTCATCGTGGACATCAGTCGCGATAATTCGACAATATATCAGATATTTAGACAATATTCAGACCCCACCGATGGTTACGCAAGCACACGGCCCCTCTCTGCCACCAGACTGCCTCAAGAGCGGTAAAAAACCACTAATTTCTTCGCAATCCTCTCCCACTGGTGCCACCACGGAACAGGAGCACCGGTGCTGCTCCGCGGAGAAGACGGTCGTGGCGAAGACACACCGCGGCCCGGGGCTGCGGGACAGGAGGGTCTCGGTGACCGCACCAGTGAGAGAGGAAAAAAAAAAAAAAGAAAAAAAAAAAAAGTCTGGTTGGTCAAAATAACTTCTTTTTTCAATTTTTTTTTTCTTCCCTGTCAGTAGGAACTCCTGCCGCGGCACCGTGTCTCAAGGTTACTGCGTGGGGTGGGGGAGGATTTCAGGTTTTACAACCAAAAAATTCCCGACAGAAACTCAGAAACGTTGCCAGTTTTTCACTCAACAGAAGTCCTTCCTCCAATTTACTTAATTTATTCCACTCTTTTTTTTTTTTTTTAAATTTTCAGAGCTCGATGCGGCAGGTTTTAAGCAAACCCCGTTTCTTCAGCCCCCAAAATTTTGACTGTTTTTCATAGAGAACTTACTGGCGCTGTAAGCATCTTCCACTCTTGATTTCTTTTTTGGGGAAAACCAAACGAAACAAATCTGACCCCACATATTTTCCCCACCTGCACAACATGGGATGCGTTCCTGAGCATTTGTTTCTGCGGCTCCTAGCAATTTTTCCCCTGAAGTCTTCCAATAATTGGAAAGGAAAAATTCTTTTTTTTTTTTTTAAGAAAAAAAAAAAAAGGATTCATCTTAAAAATAAGAAAGGAAAAAAAGAAATAAAAAGATGATTTCCAAAAGGATGGAGAAAAGTCACATTGTTCCAAAAGGCACTTTCATTTAAAAAGGAAGATGAAAACTTTCAAGCGGAGCTATTTATAACCGCCGCTTATACCCTTCAATAACACCTTCCATCCCGCAAGCTCCGCTGCGTCCTCCTGGGCAGGGAACACCCCGCGGCACCCCCCAGCACCCAACGGCCGGGCGCAGGATCCGGCCTCGCCGCGATGCAAATAACCCCCCTTATTGCAGGAGGAGGAAGAGGAGGAGGAGGAGGAGGAGGAGGAATCCCTTTGCTGCCTTCCCAGATGAGCCTACGCGAGGTCACCCCCTCGGAGTGAGCGACACAAATCACTTTACTGGTTTTTGGGGGGGGGTTGGGGGGAAAAAAAAAAATAAATATACATATATATAAAAATTTTAAAAATTCAGGCTTTGCTTCCAAAAAGAAGTCCGACACGGCAGCGGGCGGTCGCCCTTCCCCGCGGCACCCGGACCCCCACCCGCGCCCCGAGCATCCCGGCCGGGGGGGGGGGCAACAGGAGGCACCTCCTCCTGGAGAGGTTTTTGGGTTTGCGCCGGACTCTTGCTGGAAGCTGTTTCAAGAATTCCTCCTCCTCTTCCTCCCTACCCAGAAATAGGTCATTTAATTACCACCTTTCCAACCCCAAAAAAACAACAACTGACTCAAGGCGGGGGGGTGGGAGAGCTTCACCCCCGGCGTGGCTCGTGCCGCGCTCCGGCCCCGAAGCCACCGCGGCACAGCCTTGACCTTGAGACGTCCGCGCCGGCAGGACCCCGGCGTCGGGGCAACGTCAGCGCGGACGGCAAGGCCTCAGCTCCCCGCTTCTGGATTTCAATTAGCGCTGTTTAATTAAAGCAAGGAGGGTCGGGAAAGGCGGGTGGTGCTGAGCCCCTCCGCGCAGTACGGCCGCTGGGCACGGCCGCGTGCCGGCTCCAGGAAAACCGACGGCTAATTGCACGGTGTGAAATAATAGGTGTCTCGCTCGGCACGGAGTGAAACGTGCGGCTCCGGCGCGGTCCGGTCCGGCTGCTCCGGGGATGGGACACCGCGGTGGCTCCAGGGTGGTGGCCGGAGCCTGACACATCCCAGCACAGCATCATCCTGCTCGACCAGCTCGTCCTCACCCGCCCCGGCACCGCTCTTGCCGGTTTGGGCTTTGCTTTCGGCACCGGTTGCCCATTCCCGTGGGGAGCGGAGCGGCACGGAGATGTTAAAAGCCCCATTGAGGGCCGCGGCGGCACCCAGCACCGGGAATGGGCCTCAGCGGATGCTCCGGCATCCCCGGCCGGGACATCTCACCGCAACCGGACCTTGGCAGCGAGGAGCCCCGACACCATCGCATCCATACCTACCGCCCCGCTTTTCTCCAGGGGAAAGGGCTCACTTATAGCCGGGGAAAGGGGGAGCCTCAGCGCAAACCACGCCAAAATGGACCGAACTTCCCCAAAAAACTCTCCCCGCGCAGCTCAGAGGCCCCACTCCCCCCATCTTTTTAGCCACCGTTGAAGAGAACGCCAACGTACAGCCCACCCCTCCAAACTTAATCGCCCCAAATTGATTTCCCGCGTATTTAACAAGCCCTCGCTCCACGTGGGGGCTTCTTTTATTATTATTATTTTTTAAAAGGCCGCCTCGGCCGTTTTTCAAGCGGCGGGAAGCTGCAGCAGGGAGACAGCGGGAGCGAGGGAAAAGGAAAGGGGAAGGAAAAAAAAAAAAAAATAAAATTAAAGACAAACCACAAGCAAAGCAAACGGGAGCGCGGGATGAAAAGCGCCAGATCGGTGGAGGTAGAGCTGCTGGCAGGCAGACGGCCAGATCCATCTTGAAAGCAAAAGCAAACCGCTGCTCACACACGGCAGGGGGGGGCAGGGGGGGGGAAACCTTGAGGTCTGCCGGCACCGCCGAAGCACCGATCAAACAAAATGATTATCCAATTTCAGCTTTTTATTGAAAGCTTCTCTAATTTAAAAGGGGGGGGGGGGGGAGGGATAAGAAAATTTAAAAAAAAAAAAAATTAAAAAAAAAAAAATGAGGCACGTTAGATGGTAAAGTAATAAATACCGTCTCGGGGAGGCGAGGGGTGGACGCATCCCATAGTCTTGCTGGCACAGGGAGGGCGAGTGTGGCCGGGGGCAGGCAGCACCCGGCACGGCCGCGGGTTTCTGCGCCTCCCCAGCCTTCCTCCTCCTCCTCCTCCTCCTCCTCCTGCTCTGACTCACTTGCTTTTTGCTCCCCGCGCCGGGCTCGCCGGCAGAGCCGTACCTTCCCAGGGGCAGGACTGTCACTAGCAATCGAGTCACCTCTGAACTCCGGACGGCTCAGCCTCTAGGAACTGCCAAAAGAGTCATAAAAATAATAATAAAAAGAAAAAAAAAATCAAAACAAAAAAAAAAAAACCAAAACAGTCCCTGGCCTGAGGAGTTCGCCCTCCCGACAGATGGGATGGCTACGGGGTGAGGCAGGGGGGGATATTTTTAGTTCTGGTTGCAGATGGGGAAGTCCGGCACGGCGTCAACGCGGCAGCCCCCGCCAGCTCGCCACGGCCCCGCGCAGGCCACCTCTGTGGGTATTAACGGGATTTAACGGGATGCTCCCCGCTCCCTGCCCGAGCCTTGGGTAACCGCCTGGTCAGGGCCGGCTCGCGCCGCCACGGCTCTGCACCGCATCTCCGCCGGCACCACGCGCATCGCCCCAATGCCAACACCACCCATCCCTCTCCCCCCATCCCCTCCATTCCAGAGCCGTCGTGACGGGGGGATGCCACGCAGCATCCCACGGCGGGTCCCTCCTGACATGCTCCGAGCGATGCCGGCCTGACCCCACGAAACGGTCTGGCTTGGCGGCAAAAAAAAAAAAAAAAAAAAGAATTTTTTTCAGAATTTCATTTCTGCCCCCTCCTTCTGCTCAACGCCCTCCTGGTCCTTCGGGATGCGCCGGGCGACATCACCCCCCACCCTCGCCTTCATCCTTCCTCCGCGAGCCGCGGCCTGCACCGGCATCGGCACCTCCCTGCCGGGCAGCTGCCGCCAGCGGCTCCTGGCACGTGCCAGCGCCACGGCGGCTGGGTCCCGCTCCCGTACTTTTCGGCCGAGACTTTCGGCTTTGTTCTCCTCCGCACAAAGCCGCCGTGAGGCCGCCCCGGCAGCACGGAGGGACCTCGAAGTGGATGTGGTTTATGCCCATATTTAGGCTCCTTTACGTTGCCAGAGTCGCAGTAAAGGGCCGCGGTGTTAAATGAGAATCAGACCCCACTTGTTTCACTTGGCAGCCTTGGGAAAAATCCACCCCGGCACCGTCCGTGCCTCCACCCTGCCCGCTCGGGGACAGGATAAAATAGCAACAGCCCTTTCCAGCTCCGCGGTGGCACTTCCCAAAGCGGAGCCGAGCGAGGAAGAGTGTGAGGGGGGAGGAATTAAATACATTAAACACCACCATCACCCCCCCACCCCTTCCCGAGAGCGGCACCAGAGCGTGGGGAAGCAAAGGGACTTGCCCAAGGTCACCCGCTGACAGAGCCGGCACTTCCCAAGGTCCCTGGAGCCCCCCAGCAGGACCGAGCACACGCCACGGGGGGACGCAACCGGCCGGCATGAGGAGCCCCCGGTTTTGTGCCAGGGCAGGAGCGGAAGCACCGAGCCACCGGTGGCAGGATCGAATATCCCTTCAACCACCACCAGCACGTTAAATCCCTGCCGTGGCGGAGGCGACGGCGCTTTCCCACCGCGCTGGCAGCACCGGCGAAACCCGAGCGGCGGGGGACACCGGCCACCTGCTCCGAGCCCAGCGCAAGTGCGGATGCCTCAGCCTGGCAAAGCCGCGACAACTGCAGGGGCTGAAGGGCAAGGAGGGGCGGGGGATTGGGAAGAAGCAGCCATGAGGCCCTTCCAGAGGTCCGTGACCTTCAGGAGCCCACGGGCAGCACCGCCGAGGGCAGGGCACGCAGGTCACTTTGAGCTCCCAAGGGACACGGGCAGCCCCGGCTCGCCTCGTGCCGGAGCCACCGGCACCAAATCAGCCCAGAGAAGGAAAGAAAATACGCAGAATAAACCTTACCTACACCCAAAATCTGAACCCCCTCGCCTGGATGAGGGGACGCGAGTGCCACGGTGCCCAGGGACAGCGAGGTTTCGGGTGGGCTGTCCGGGGACACCCACCGTGGGGGAACCCAAAAATCCCCGTTGGGGCCACGCGCTGCAGGAGAAGAGGCTTCAGTGGGGCAGGATCAGGCCCTTCCCGGAGGGGGAGGGGGCAGGCAGAGGTGGCGTGCCAAAGCGCTGAGCACCAGCTGTGCTCCGCTTACCGGCATCTGTCCCCCTGCCCAGACCCCTGCCTGCAAGGGGAGGGGGGGGGGTGGGGGGGCGAGTCACCAGCCAAAAACACATGGCAGCTCCCGACAGCCGGCGGGGACGAGGTGGTGGTGGTGGGGGGAGGACGACCATGACACCCCGTGGGTTGCCATGAGGCTGCCGGGGTGCGGTGGGAAGATCCGTGGGGACGTCTCGCAAGAAGCCGGGGGGGATTGGGGCGGGGGGGAAGAGAATAAATAAAAAATTTAAAAGCCAACAACAAAGCCAAGGGGGGCAAGCTGCAGGGGAAGGAGACGAGCCACCGGCAAACGGGTGTTATGGATGCAAAGCGGCACCCACCAGGATGCCGGGATGCCCTGTCCACCGCATCCCTCGCCGCCTCGTACCGCCAAGCCGAGGGAAGGCTCACCGTGCCGGGGAGGCCGTGGTGGCGGTACTGGGTGGGTGGGTGGGGGGGACGAGACACGACTTTGCCATCCCCCCCATCACCAACCCCTCCATCAGGGTACCTGGCGGCAGCCGCTGTGGGATGGCGGCGGCGGTGCTGTGCCCCCACCGGTGCCACCGGCCCCGAGGAACAAACAATCACAGCTGTCAGCTCCGGAACCGGCACACGGCCAAGTCATTGAAGCTCCGGCACTCGATTTACCGCCAGCTCGCCCCAAAGCTGCTCTTGCCACTCAAACCACAGCCCCCCACCCCCACCCCCCCCACAGCACCCCCAGCCTCGCCGGTGACCCCCTCCGCCGGTGGTACCCCCCCCCAGCACCCTCACCATCACCCCACCACCCCCCTCCTCCAAAAGCTGTTGGGCCCTTCGGTACCACCGAGGCCGCCCCGGGGGGGCCGTGGGGTGGGGGTTTGCGCTCCGGGGGGTGGCACCGGGGGGGTCCCACGGGGTTGCAAACCCACCCACCCCCCACCCCCGAGTGGGGTGAGCACCACCCCTGGGTGCCCCCCCCCCCCCAGCACCCAGAGGGTGCGGGGACCCGCATCCCACCCGCACCCCACGCGTGTCGTCCCCCCCCCCCCCCCCCCCCATCCCCGCCCCTCTCTCACCTGTGTGTCCGTCCGTCCCCCCCCCCCCCAGCAGGAGCCGAGGAGGCGACACTTCTTCCCCTTCCTCTCCCCTCTCCCTCCTTCACCTCTGCACCATTTTGGTGACGGTTTGTTTTGAAAGCGGCGGCGGAGCGGGGGGGGGGGGGGGGGGGGGGGAGGATGTGCCGCTCTCCGCCCCCGCGGCCGCGCTCCGCCGCCCATCCCCGCCGCCTCGGGGCGGCACCGGGGATGGGGGGGGGGGGGGGGGGGGGGATATATCAACACACACACACCCCCCCCTTAAAAAAATAATAAACCACACACACACACCGCGCTCGTCGCC